>NW_020837967.1:24544883-24691023 GCF_003676395.1 Aethalodelphis obliquidens | reverse complement strand
TCTCACTGTTGTGGCCTCTCCCGTTGCGGAGCACAGGCTCCGGACGCGGAGGCTCAGCGGCCATGGCTCACGGGCCCAGCCGCTCCGCGGCATGTGGGATCCTCCCGGACCGGGGCACGAACCCACGTCCCCTGCATCGGCAGGCGGA
This sequence comes from Aethalodelphis obliquidens, assembly GCF_003676395.1. Classification (NCBI taxonomy): domain Eukaryota; kingdom Metazoa; phylum Chordata; class Mammalia; order Artiodactyla; family Delphinidae; genus Aethalodelphis; species Aethalodelphis obliquidens. The sequence goes on along the minus strand of NW_020837967.1, from coordinate 24,690,875 downwards.
CTCTCAACCACTGCGCCACCAGGGAAGCCCCAACAGTGATATATTTTTAAATTGAGGTATAATTTATATCAAACTGCGTGTGGTATTTTAAGGACACAGGCTGGTGAATTGGGGAAATGTGTAAGCATTACCCCTGTCTAGAGAGAAAAAGTTTCGTCACCGCTGTGCCTCTCTCCACCTACATCGATTCTTGACTTTGTAAGGACCTCACTTAGCTCTCATACAGAGGCTGGTAGTGTCATATATTCAATCATTATGTTTGTATGACACTAATCCTTCCCACTGTTAACTTGTTAACCGAGCGTAATTATTAAAAAAGAGTTAAGCATAATGTTAAGAGACACAAAATAACAACATCCAGGCAAGATTTAAAAAACAGAGAAAAGAACCCGTGGCTTCATTGCCACTCTCCAGATGTGATCTCTTTTTTTTTTTCACATTTTAAAACACTCACCTGCTATTATTATGTCTTCAAAACAATGCCCCCAGGCTCCAGAAATAAATTTTGTCCCTTGATAAAAAGATGTATCTTTTCATCTGAGCCTGGGCCTCCCCCAGCTCCATGGTGGAAAACTTGGTCCCAAACTTCCATCATGTTCCGTAGGTTTGGGAGCCTGTGGGTTAGCGAGATCAGTGCTGCACTTCAATTCACCATTTTGGGGAGCCAGGGCATACCTTTAATCAAAAGGAAGAGACTGACACAGACATGGAGAACAGACTGCTGGCTGCCGAGGGGGAGGGGGTTGGGGGAGGGATGGAGTGGGAGGTTGGGGTGAGCAGATGCAAACTAGTGCCTATAGGATGGATAAACAGCAAGGTCCTACTGTAGAGCACTGGGGACTATGTTCGGTATCCTGTGATAAACCATCATGGAAAAGAATTTTAAAAGAATGTGTATATATATATATATATATATATATATATATATGTATAACTGACTTTGCTGTACAGGAGAACTTAACACAACATTATAAATCGACTGTACTTCAAGGAATAGATAATAATTAAAATTTTAAAAAGTAATGATTAAAATAAAAGAAGCGATTGGGGCTGCTATTTGATATAAAGTGGTTAGGAAAGTCTCTCTGATAAGATAGCAGTGCAGCAGAGACCTACATAAAGAGAGGCAGCGAGCCATGTAGCTCTGGAGGTGGACGGTTCCAGGGAGATACAGCCCCTGCAAAGGCCTGAGTGGACACCCTGTGTGGAGCGTTTGAGGCAACCCCCAGTCACCAGTGAGGCAGGAGCCTGGAGGGGGGTGGAGTGATGGGGTGACATTGGTGAGATGTGTCAGGTGAGGTGGGCAGATCAGTGGGGACCTATTGCCCATCGTGAGGGCTTTGGGTTTTGCTCTAGATGACGTGTGCAGCCATATAAGGGTTTCCAAGAAAAGAATGACCAATCTGCCTCCCATCTTAAGACGATTACTGTGGCTGCGGACCTGGTAGGGGGGCAAGCATGAGAACAGGTAGAATAATTAAGAGGTCACCTCAGCAATCTAGGTGAGAGAGGGCGGTGGCTTGAACTTGCGTGAACGCAGCAGAGGTCGTGAAAAGAGGTCATCTCTTGAAGGGAACCAATAGGATTTGCTGATGGCTGGGATGTGACGTAAGAGAGAAACAGAGGAGTTAAAGTTGAGTCTCCGTTTTCTGGCCGGGGCAGCTCAGAGCAGGGCGTTGCCAATTGCTGAAATAGGGAAGACACCAGCACAAGCTGAGTTTGGAGGGAAATCGAGAGTTCATGTTTGGACATGTAAACTTTAAGATGTCTGTTAGGTACCCAAATGGCAATGAACCCAAGAGCCTGAGTTCAAGGGAGGGAGCGGATGGGGAGAAACCACTGGCAGACGGTCCGCAGGGGAGTGGAAGCTGGTGAGATCGTCACGGCCTTGATTACTGAGGAGGAAAGGAGACAGAGCCGTGGAGCCCCCTGAGCTTTAGAGGGGCAGGCGGGGAGGCAGAGTCGACAAGGACGGTGAGGAGTGAAGGAGGGGCAGGTGAAGGGGGCGACCGCCGGCTGCAGTGGGTGAGTCAGAGAAGGGCGGAGAAGCGGCCACGCTCTGTGACATGGAGCAGACCAAGTGCCCAGGACAGCCTCGTGGACAGTGAACGTTTCATTAAATTTAGGTCTCTCCCCACCTGCCCCACCTTCTTTCTGGATTTGATGGCAGAAAACCTCACCTTAGTAAGTGCCTTGGCCGACCTCAAGGGTCCTGAAAGCCTTACTTGGAGAAATGCTCTTCCAAATCCCTCCTGCTTTGAATTGACTTAGGGCGAGCTCAGGCTGGACCCACTCTCCTTACATGTGGGAGGTGACTCACCAGGAACTCACAGACGTGCAGTGCTGTGTCGTCTTGGAGAGGAAAGGCAAGGAGGAGACCAGCGTTGTGAAGGGCTCACTGCGGTCTCCACGTGATGCCTTCACATTCGTTTACGTCTTGTCACATACATTTGTATTTATCGTATGTGAAGCGTCAGGCTTTGAGCATCCACCACGATGGTAGTGGTTATTTGGCTTTTTGGCTAGTCCCACATCTAAGTTGTGACGGATAAATGGATCCCAGCAGATCCGCCAGGTCTGGGTATGATTTCATTTTACAAATGCTGACCTCAACATATTCTTAAACAACCCCCTGATAAGTTTGTTTGCTTTTGTTTGTCTTTGTTATTATCTTTAGTTTTTTCTTCTAGTTTTATTGAGATACAGTTGACGTACAGCACTGTGTGAGTTTCAGGTGTGCAGCATCATGATTTGACGTATACACATCATGAAACGATGACCAGAGTGAGTTGAGTGTACCTCATCATCTCATATAGATACAAAGTCAAAGAAATAGAAAAAGAGTATTTTTCCTTGTGATGAGAACTCTTAGGATTCACTCTTAACAACTTTCATATATAAAGTACAGCAGTGTTCATTATATTTACCACGTTGTACATTACATCCTGAGAACTTATTGGTCTCATAAGTGGCCTGATAATTTTTTAGGGCAATACTGACCAAGGTTTATGCTGATTAATGAAGGTTATATTCAGAAAGTTGTATAGCATATGTCACAGTTTGCAAAGCATTCTATCGTACAGAAAGCATTTGAGCCTTAAAATGACTCTGGGATGTAGGCGTATGAGTTACTAACTGCTGATTTTCCAAAGCAGGCATCCATCGCTCTCTCTTCTTCCTCTGTGTCCTGAGCCACATCAGTTGCCTCCTTTCCGGGCCACAGAGGATATGCCAGACTATTCCTATGTTTAAATAAATGTCGAGAAATTAGACCCTTTATTGTTGGAAATAAGATGGCTTCCCATACATCTGACTTTTTTTATTTACCCCGGGCTAAATGGCTATAATACTGGAGACGGGGAGGGGTGGAGGGGTCATTGCTTTGGGTGTAGCAAGACTGGGGAACACCTAGTTCCACACCTAGTTGTGACAGATTTCAGTGGTCGCAGCAAAATGCAGGGTAGTGATGATCGACAGGTTCTTGCCTGTGAGCTCAAACCAAAACCCAAATTAAAATGATTTTAGAAAATTAAGAGAATTTTATTTTAATTATTATTCTATTCTGTTCTATTCTTTTGGAAATTACTTTGATCTGAAATGTGTTTCCAGCCTGGTCTTGAAGGACTCTTACAGGTAGGTTGGCAAGGTTTTGAGCTGGTAAACATTTTGACTAGCCTGTAGAATTTCCATGCTTTCGTTGTATATTGTGAGAGGGTACAGGTCGGTGGTTTGAGTATTCCTCCTGTGTCTTGCTCTACATAATGACCACAAGGTTTTCCTTGCCTATGATTTTTTGGTAAGATATCTTCAGCCTGGCGTTATTACTTTGTCACATTCGGGCTTGCATTATATTCGATTGTGCATTGAGGAGTGAATGTATAAATCCTATTTTATCCTGCCTAGCACGGTGTAAGTTTTTTAATGGCTGGCATGGTACTGATTCACCTTTGCTACTTCTCAGAGCCCAGCTCAGTGCTTTGTACATAGTTGGAACTCAGTAAACATTTATCAGATGGACTTGCATTAGTATTTGGTAACTGTTATGTTGGCTGCATTGTTCGATGACAAATATAAAAGGAAAATATAGAATAGCAATTAAAGATATGAACTTATTGAATTTATTTATTACCTTTATTTGATATGTACTGTTTTGCATGGACACTAATTTTTTTTTTTTTTTTTTTTGCGGTACGCGGGCCTCTCACTGCTGTGGCCCCTCCCGTTGCGGAGCACAGGCTCCGGACGCGCAGGCTCAGCGGCCACGGCTCACGGGCCCAGCCGCTCCGCGGCATGTGGGATCTTCCCGGACCGGGGCACGAACCCGTGTCCCCTGCATCGGCAGGTGGACTCTCAACCACTGCGCCACCAGGGAAGCCCACGGACACTATTTTTATATTTCGCTATTTACCGGTGTACCTTAACACAATTATAGGTGATAAATTAATTGATACTTTTAATCCAGCTTCTTACGAGAGAATCGTCTGCTATTTGTGGGCAGAATGTGGCTCCTGATACTTCAAATGACCCAAAACACACTTGGTTTGGTGGCTTCAGATATATTTATCCGATCTCTTGATTTCAGTACTGAACCAAACGTCCTAGAGATTCCGTGAACTGAATAGAAACCCCATGGCAAGACGTGCTTAGACGTTTTCAAAAGCCAGAATTATTCTTTACTTAAGAAAAATCAGCCTTGAGAGCTTTAAATTATAATAATTAAGTCTGTGTATGTGTCGACATTTTCATAGACATTACCTGAAGTTTTGTTTTTTGTACACAATAGTACCGGGAAACCCAAACATGAGTGGTTTCTCCAGAAAGATTCCGAAGGGGACACACCTTCGCTTATCAACTGGCCTTCCAGGTATCTCCCGAGCTCTCGGCTTGCGTTTAGCGACTGCATCTCTGGTCCAGCTGGCTTATGTCCCGCACGTCACCAAAACTAACTCTCCTTTGCCCTCTTTTTGGTAGCAGGGCTTTTAAAAGTCATGTGTTCCCAAGGGGCTGCTGGAAATTACTTTCCAATCATTTGCTTTTCTCTTTCTCCTGCCCTAATCCCTGCTAATGTCAATAGTATTTCCCTTAGCTTCTCTTTTGGAAACTCTTTTGGCTACACCTCTGGCTTTTTCTCCTCTCTCACACTCACGTGCTGCCAGGAAGGGGCAGTAGTGACGTTGTAACCAGCATCTCTGGGCTGCTCCCCTGAACCAGGCTAACCAGCTAGTGTCCTATCTTGTCCGCAGCTGCCCCTGCCCCGCCCTGCCCATCCAGCCTCCTCCTTTCCGTGTTGCCTGTCCCTCAACCATGGGCACAGCTACATTTAGGGCATGTGGTTTTCAAAGCAGACAAGACCCCCTCTCGTTTCATTGTTAAGGCTGGGGGCAGGGAGAGGCAGCAGGACTTAGAATGAATAAGTCATTGGGAGGACAAAACACCCATATATTGAGTTTCTGACAGTCACTTTGTTCTTGGCCAAGGGCAACGTTCAGATTGTCTCTGATGAGGACACATAGTCCGCAGGAGAACTTGAACCACATTTCAGCCGCCTTTTGATTAGCAAAGATTATAAATATGAAAACATCCAGCACTGGCTAGTCTCTGGGAAGAGTAACAACCCAGAATGCTTTCTTTCCCCTCTGAATTGTTCATAGTAACTGCCTTTTAGGTGTCTTTGATTTTTTTTTTTAATGAAATATAGATAGATACCTTGCATCTTACGCTGAAAAACATGCAGGTATTTATATCAAATTTAGCAGGGTGCCTTTGTCATTTAAGGAAATAGTCCCTTCCAAAAAATAAATATCAGAAGCAATTATTTTTGCTGAGTAATCTTGAGTAAATAAAGGTTTTACGTTCCCCAAGAAATCGCTTTTCCCACTTCAAAAGCATTTCTTTATTTTTTAAAGATTATCCCCAGGAAGGAATCCATTCCTAAGCAGTCTGAATGGTTTCTTCTTCCTCACTATGTGGTATTTTAAAAAAGTAAAAACAAGCACTAGTTTGCACTATTGGACATTTACTCTTTGCTAAGCACTAAACCGCGAACTTTGCAGACATCACATTATTTCCATTTAAAAGGTGAAGCAGCTGGGGCAGGTAGGTTACCTGAGACCATACAGCTGGAACTGGCTGAGTCAGGCTTTGAAAATCTCCTGGGACCCACAGCCAGCGCTTTTGGCTACAGTCATAAGAAAAGGTTGGTAGCTTTTGAAATGGATTTCAGTTTTGCTCTCAGATATTTAAATAGCTCTAGAAACAACCAGAGCCCTCCCTTTTTAGATTAGTTTTTAACTGAGGGCCTAATGGCAATTCCAGAGGGGAGAAAATGTTCAGTGCATTAATTCTTTCAACAAATATCTTTTTTTCCTAACGTTCTTCTTAGCGCTCGAATTGCTAGACGTCATGGTGTCTTAACTGGTCACACGTTTTCTGAATGATTGAATGTAGTCTGCATGGCATGAAAAAGTTTGTGACTGTTGAGTGCTTGAAAAGAGGTAATCGTCTGATATATCTTGAGCTCAATAAAAAATAATAATAATCACGAATGCTCTGACATTTACAGGAGACAATGAAATTTTTTTTCAGTGGGAATCTACAGTTTTTATTAATCACATTCATACACAAAAATAGAAGGGGCTCACAGAAATATCACTTTCAATACATATCTCATAAATGCCTACAGTTTGTGCTTTAACTTACAAGAGGGAATAGGTGCTGGGCAAAGGGATTTAGCTAAGGTACCACAAAAAGCTTAGAACAAACGAGTGGAGAGCTAACTCCTGAAAGTAGGAATTAGTCTAATATCCACACCGCAGGTCTGCACACAACTGATCTTCAATAAATGCAAAACTACCACAAATAAAATTCTCTTAGACCTCAGACCAACAAGCACCAAGCTTTTCTGAATGTAAATATAGTTTTGAGCGGTAAGCAAGGTCGAGCAGGAGACAGTGAAATTACATACGGTCTGCAGGCTTGTAAACGCCTGGAAGCTGCCCCTGCCCCTTACACGGGGCCTGTCCGTGTGGAACACGTACCAACCCATAGCCCAGCCTCAGCGTGCCCTGGCGCCTACCCGTGGTGCCTATTAATGAATCGTTCTGTGGCTTCTGAGTACTCGTCTAGTCGGAAGGCATCCATTCTCTCCCAGGGTAGCATCTGACCCCTCCTAGCTTTACAGAAGGAAGGGTGAGTTTGGCATTTGGAAACTCAACCCAGACTCCTTCCTCTGGCAAACAGCAGTGGGTTTCTGACACGGATTCCACCCGCCCCCACCCCCAAGATGCTTTTCCGTTCTCTGGGCATCCCTGATCTGCACACACATGCTCTCTTCCCCTTAAGCAGTTACTGCACTTAAATCCTTTTTCTTTCTTAAAGAGTTAAAGTTAGAGAAAAACTGGTGAGAGAGGAGAGTGCTCGCAGCAGCCCTGAACTTGCCCCTGAGTCCTTAACTCAGAGGAGACACCAGCCAGTGCCAGGCCATTACCTGGCCTTTCGGTCAGAGAACTCAGCCTTCGATAGGGTCTCGGGCAAGGCAGCCAGCTCTGCACGACAGCCCATCCACGGCTACGTCCAGCCGGCAGATCCCAGTCACACCATCACGCTGGCAACCTCGGACACCCCAGAAAGCGCATCCGAGTACAGCTGGGTGGAGTCGGCCACCCAGACCGTCACAAAGCCTCCCCCCTCGAAGGTTCTAGAAGGTGAGAGAAGAGATACCCCGGTTCTCCATATTTGTGAATCAAAAGCAGAGGACGATGTGCTCTTCTCTGAAGCTCTGGAGAAAAGCAGGAAAACGCTTTTCACTTTGGAGGATCGTGGGCCTGGGAGAAGCCAGGAAGACCCCTCTGGAACCGAGGACTCGGGTAAGCCCGCTGCTAGCACAGTCACCTCGGAACCTCAGAAGGAACCTGAAAGCCTGGCCCGCCCGCCTCCAGCTCAGCAGCCCACGGAGAGGATGGGCCGAAGCGAAATGGTTGTGTATGTTCAGAGCGAGTCTGTGTCCCAAGGTCACAGGAAGGAGGCAGAGCCCACGAGGAAGCGCAAGGTCCTCACCCGCTCGCTGTCTGACTACATGGGCCCGCCTCAGCTGCAGGCCGCGAAGGCCACGGCCCCGGCTTCCAAGCGCGACCCGGAGCCGCAGACGTCCAAGGCTGAGTCGGAAGTGGGCCTGCTGGACACCAGGGTCTCCGTCGCCCAGCTCTGCAATGTGTTCCTGCAGTCAGCCCGGGCCAGCGAGAGACCCGAGCTGTAGGTGATGTCCACGCGTCCCCCCGATGTGTCACTTGCACGTCCTTGGCAGAGTTAATTCACTTCTCGACTTGTGTGGTGTCCTGCCTTGAGTCTTACTAGCTTAGCTCACAAGTGTGTGCAGGGCAGACCATCCAGGACATGGCTCCACGACTACCAGTCTGCTTTCGCCTACTAACGGGGAGCTCTAGCGTGTCGGGTCTCGCAGTGTTCCATCTCCCGACGTGCATGGTAGAGGCATGCAGTGGGATTTGGCGGTGTTCGTGCCTTGACTCACCGAGATGCATAAACCTGTGCTTTCTTCCCTCTCTCTGTCTCCCCGGCTCCCTTCTGTCTACCTTCTCCCCACGACTGTAAAAGCCATTCACGGGTCGAGGGGTCAAGCGAAGGTGCTGGCTTGCCTACCAGCGTGGAACGGGAGAGAGGGTCCCGGAAACCGAGACGCTATTTTTCTCCTGGTGAAAGTAGAAAGACTTCTGAGAGATTTAGAACTCAACCCATAACCTCAGCAGAACGAAAGGAATCAGATAGGTAGGCATGTGTCTGTCAAGTTCCCTGGTCTAGGAACTTAGAAGAAATCCTATGGGAATTTCTATCCCAGGGATGGTCCCGATACTGTTTCGATGGGATGTGATGACTCCGTAATTCTCCCATCTGAGCTATACGGGATATTTATTTGGCTCTTGTAAATGTATCTTTAAAGAATGTTGACCATGACGACACTATCACCACGTAGTTTTCAGTTGCGTTCAAATGGTAAGAAGTGAGAAACGTTATTCATTTAAGGGTATAAAATTTTTATGCCCTTGTTAAGTTAGAATCCAGATGGACCGTCCACCAGATGTTACGGTGAAAAGGGATTTTATATTCAGTTTATAAACGTCTACCTGCGTGTTATCTGTGAGTTTTTAATCTTATCGTATGCGAATGCAGAGAAATGAAAGGGTTCGTCCAAAGGGTGATGATCAGTCGTCTTTAATGAGTCGTACCTGGTCCTGGTTTGTCTGCACAAGGTGAAACACCTAGCCGGTCTGTGTGCACACGTAGCCCACGGTGTCCACAGCTGTCCACGCGTGTCCACAGCTAGAATTGCTACCAGGGGGATATTCTTTAAGAGACTTTAACTGCAGTTTTATTTTCACTTTTAGTTTATCCTTGGATCTTCCACTCCCACCAGCTAATTGTTAGTTATTATTTTTTTGCTAATGTCTTTCCCAGGTCAACTTCAAATTCAGAAATGCCAGCTGCAGAGGGCAAGTATCTGTCTTTTTCTTCTTTGTCATCTCACCCGGATTAGATTTAGATCATAAGATTTTTGCTTCTGGAAAGAATGAGATGATGGAACATACTGCGTTCTTTCTGGCAGGTTTTCTTCCTGTGAATACAATAAAGCCTAGTTGAGATTTTCACACGCACTTTCCCTTAGTGCCAAGAGAGAGAACGGAGCCGTGAACCATACTAAAACAACTGATTGGAATCGAAGAAGCAGACTTTTCTTGTTGCTTTCTTGTTACTATTTAACAATAAAGAAGAGAAGTTCCTTCCATAAAATCTCTTCTTAGTTCCATAATATCTATACTTAAGTCAAATATTGTAGTAGAAAATTATGGCCCAGACAGGAGCTCCGTTTGGTTAATTGCAGTGGGAACTAGTACCTTTTCAGAAGCAGAAGGATAGCCTCCCCCGCCAAGGGGAAAGTATTGCCTGTTGTCATTTTTAGTATATCTAAGAATTCTCACATTCAGAGGATTTCCAGGTCAGCCCTGGGAAACGTTTCACGGGCTTTCCCTACGTTTTCTAATGACATCCAGTTTTCACCTGTGACCTTTTACAGATGAAGAGAAGGTGGATGAGCGAGCCAGGCTGAGCGTTGCTGCGAAGAGGCTGCTCTTCAGGGTAAGATGTGCTGAAGGGCTGTCGGAGAAGCCGTCACCTCTGTGGGCGGCCCCGCGGCCAGCCTGCTGCCTGCGCCGGCCCTGGGCCCACCTGCGCGTCTCTCCTCCGGTGTGGCTGGCGTGTGCACTGCTGACGCCGATGCTGCCTCTCGGGGTGCCCCTCCTCTAGGTCCTGCAGGGGAACAGAGTCGCGACATTCTGCAGCCCCGACTCCCTTTCCCCCAACTTATCAGGATCCACACTGTTTCCAATCTCAGGAAATGGAAAAGTCATTTGACGAGAAGAACGTTCCGAAGCGCCGCTCCAGGAATGCAGCCGTAGAGCAGAGGCTGCGGCGTCTGCAGGACCGATCCCACACGCAGCCCGTCACCACCGAGGAGGTGGTCATTGCAGCCACGTAAGTGCCCTTGGGGCCTTCGGGCCTTGGCTGTAAGGTCTTCTTTTTAAAGAAAGATTTAAAGACTTTTAAAATGAGGAGGTCGGAAGACGGTTCAGTTAGAAGCCACGGAGAAGTAGGTGTTTAGGGATTTTCCTTGCTCTGGTGTCTCTGAACTTTGTAAAGGGATGTGTTACCTATTGTATCTCCTAGAAGAACATGAAGAGGAATTTTGTCTAATTTCTTTTTTGCCTGTGCATTTTTTTTATCTCTTTGCAATGGAAAATTTAAATCAGAAGAGTAGATGGGGTAATATCATGAGCCTTCATGTCCTCGTCACTCAGTCCCTACAGCCAACGACCCCCGGCCCCCCTTGCTCTACCTGTATTCTCACCCACATCCCACTTCCTGCTGCAGTATTTTCAGGCAAACCCCAGGTATCATTTCAGCCATAAATATTTCAGTCTGTATCTCAAAAAGATAAGGGTTCTCTTGATTTGTTTTTAAATAATCACGAATTTTTAAAGATTAATTGGAAGTTTGATAACTTTCCAAACCGTGGGAGGTAGGTTTTGAGCATTGTCCCAATGTGTTCAGAATGAATCTCCCAAAGTAATTCCTCCAGGGATTACTGCTTCCATTAAAGTGAAAACTTTGACCAGTTTTTTTAAGATTGTTTTCCCCCCAGACACACACACATATACACACCCTTCCTGAAAAAATGAAGTTCATCTCATCGAGGGCATCAGCAGCCCAACTGTGAACCTGCTGTTCACGTAGCTGCCCCAACTTCCTTCCCTTCTCTGTGTATTTGTGGACAAGTACATCTTGTATTCATTGGGAACTCTTAGCAAATCAGTTTTTTGTTTCTGTTTTTATTTTTTATTTATTTATTTATTTTTTTTGGCGGTACGCGGGCCTCTCACTGTTGCGGCCTCTCCCGTTGCGGAGCACAGGCTCCGGACGCGCAGGCTCAGCGGCCATGGCTCACGGGCCCAGCCGCTCCGCGGCATGTGGGATCTTCCCGGACCGGGGCACGAACCCGTGTCCCCTGCATTGGCAGGCGGACTCCCAACCACTGCGCCACCAGGGAAGCCCGGGTGTTTTTGTTTTTAATATTTGAGCGACTATTGTAAAATAAGAAGCAACTACCCCTGGGAGCAAAACAGTAAATATGAGCAAAAGTTACCCCCTTGTCAGACTTGCTGAATGTACTTTGATGTGCTTATAGGTTATACGAGGACCCTGACTCTTTAAAAATAGCTTAGAACAACATTGTAAAACACGGACACAACCTACTGCTTTGCTGGTGTTGGTTAATACTAGCTTTCTTTAAAGTTTTTTTTTTTTTTTAAAACCGGGAACTTATTCTAAATATTCTAAATCCTTTCCAAGCTCTGAAAACCTATTCTTATTCCACTGACTTTGGTCACCTCTGTCTCTTATTTCCGAAGTTTGTAATTGCTTTTCAAGTTCTTTTGTGATTTTCCCTAAGAAATGAGCAAAGGATTTTGTTCCAATATTTTTTGATTTAATGTTTCTGAATTGAAAACTACACCTTCCTTAATGCTTCTTTTCTTCTCTCTCCTTATGAATGTTCCATCTTTGGCAATTGGTTTTAAAGCGAACCTACCCCTGCTTCGTGCTCTGTGGCCACCCACCCTGTAATGACAAGACATCCTAGTCCCACTGTAGCTAAGAGCCCCGGGCAGCCTGCCAGGTACTGGACAGAAGTAGCTGCATGTCGCACTGAGAGCAGAGGTGCATCTTCAGGTCTTCAATGCCTGTCATTTGTCTGACAAACAAGGAGTTGTCCCAGGGAACGTGGGGCATTTTGCTTTGTCACCCTGGGGACTTCACGTCGGCCTGTATATGACAGCATTTCATCCACGGCCTTTCATTATGTCTTGGAACTCGGATCCCACTAACCCACTTATCCGTTTGTTTTGTTTGTTTTTCATAACGCTGGTCATCCCTAAAAAGTTTCATTCTTCATCTAAAACACTAGCACTTACTAAAGATTAACAGAAAAATAGGACGTTAACCTGAATGTTGAAAGTCTGATAATACCTAGTTTTTTTTAAACACTTCTAGACATAAATACACGTTGAAAAACAGTCCTACCTGTTTCTAATGGATAGAGAGACAATGCCGTTATATTTGGGGATTGGGACAGTAACAGTTTATTGTGTCTGAACTTAGATGTTTTACTGTTTTACTGTTATGTTTTCAATGGTGGTGTTTTAAAATGATGTCCTTAAGGCACGTAAATATCCCCTCTGTTTTATTATCATGGGCCAAATGCAAAGGCTAAAGCTAAAATGAAAAGAAGGAAAATGACAGTGCAGAAGTAGAGCTGGCCTCGTCCAGAAGCGGGGCTCTCTTTGGGGAAGCGGGTTGCCATCATTCCTAGTTCTTTGCTGGACCTCAGGAAAGATGCCAAGACTCAGGTCCCCTTACTCCCATCCTCACTGTGCCCTGGAAAACTGACACTGCTCTCGTCTGGGACAACTTGTAAGGCGCTGGTTAATCAGAGTCGGGGCAGAATATATTTTTCACTGGATTTAGAATTAGATTTTCCAGTGGCAGAATGGACATTGTCTTAGACCTTCAAAGATGAACTGACCCGGTAACTAGAAGCCTTCTCCTCTACCTGGAAGCGGGAGGGATTTATCAGCCCCGACATTGCCTTCACTTTGCAAGTTACCTGGAATTTCAGATTTAACTACCTTTCAGGAAACAGGTAGAAACCTATGAGAGAAAATACTAGACTAAAAAGAGGGAGAGAATCTTTACAATTAAGCTATTTGTGTTTAGCAAGTGAAACTCAAAACCCTGTGTTGTAGATAGCGCTGTTGATAGAATGACTGTGTTATTTCCTAATTATTTAAAATGTAAAGACCACCTGCTGAACCACACCTTTAGATAATGTCTAAATATGCAGTAGGTAATGTCTGCGGACTCCCTTTAGCCGTATTTGTTGTTGATACTAACAGTACAGCTCAGCTCTCCAAGATAAGGTATACCAAGGCGACTTTCATTCCTTAAATAGGCAATTCAATTTTTAGAAATAATTCAGAGCTGAAAGTCTGCTCTGTGTGATATTGACCATGTGAGGGTCTCCAGCCTACGCTGTCGTCTTGTTAATAGCTAACCAGCTGCCGGAAGAATAAGCCCTCTTTCCAATTGAAGTGACACCTTGAAGAAAGTTAACAGACACACTTGGCAGTGGGCTTCTGTTTGTCTCCCTGTGTGTGGTTGACTTTTGCCCCCTTTCAGACTGCAGGCATCTGCTCACCAGAAGGCGTTAGCCAGAGACCAGGCGAATGAGGGCAAAGATTCTGCTGAGCAAGGAGAACCTGACATCTCCACCCTGAGCTTAGCGGAGAAGTTGGCCTTGTTTAACAAACTGTCCCAGCCGGTCTCAAAAGCGATTTCAACGCGGAACAGATTAGACGTGAGACACAGGAGGATGAATGCTCGCTATCAAACCCAACCGGTCACGCTTGGAGAGGTGGAACAGGTGGGTGGCCTGTGACCCAGCTCCAATTCGCACGTATGTCCTTAAAAGATGGGAACACGGTGTCCCTCTGAGGTTAGCGGTATAGTTAGGGCGTCTACCTGTAAACTGTGTTACCTGTCGTTACTTGGTAATAACTTCATTCTTAAGGAGGACATAACCATGCCGAGGATGGATCTCTTCTCTTGTTCGCATCATGGCTGAAATCATCTGGAGTTGGGTCCCTTTCGGGGAGAAAAATAGGGCGCATGACCTGCTTTTCACCCAGATGATTTGATTAACGAGACGCATCTGTACAGCTACGTCTAGGATTGGTTTCTCACCCAGAGAAGCAGGAAAACTGCCCCAAGTGTAGTGTCTCCATCCGCGTCAATCCATACGGCAGTGTTTACATAGGCGGTGTTTTTATTTTTTAATGTTTATTTATTTATTAGGCTGCACCAGGTCTGAATTGCGGCATGCTGGATCTTTAGTTGCAGATCTAGTTCCCTGACCAGGGATCAACCCCCACCCCGGGCCCCCTGCATTGGGAGTGCGGAGTTCCTAACCACTGGACCGCCAGGGAGTTCCCTAGGTGGTGTTTTTAAATCAGCCTTTTCCTTTTGAACTGTGTCCTCCCAGGTGCAAAGTGGCAAGCTCAGCCCTTTCTGCCCCACTGTTAACACATCTGTGTCCACCCCGGCATCTACCGTCACCCCCATGTACGCAGGGAATCTTCGGGCAAAGCCACCGCTGGATGACAGCTCCGGTGCCGCTGAGCAGAAGTTTCCTTCTTCGCTAGAAAGTTCAGACTTTCCAGTTAGAAGCATCCTGAAATCCCAGGGCTGGCAGTCTTCGGTAGAGGCTGGTGGGAGCAAAGGAATGTCGAGAGAATTTGAAGAGACAGAAAGCAAGGGAGTCTTGACAGGTGGAGATGGTGGTGTTACAAAGTACGGGTCCTTGGAGGAAGCAGAGCCATCCTACCCCATGCTTAGCAGAGTCCGGGAAGGAAATGGCCACAAGGAGCCCATCTATGCTGTTCCGAGAAGGGGAAGCCTGGAGCTCGCCCATCCTCCCGCGGCTCAGTTCGGTGATGAACCGAAGGAATTTTCCACTGCACAAAGCACCGCACAGGGGAGCCCGGACTGGAAGGACAGGCAGCTCTTTGAAGAGAAGGTGGATGTGGAGAATGTCACGAAGAGGAAGTTTTCGCTGAAAGGTAACTTACCACTTACTGCTCCTTTCCTTTCTGCTTGGCGGGTCGCGTGTGTTTGGGATTGTTTTTAACTGAATTATGAAGGCAGTTGACAACTAAGTGTTAAGTGTTGATTGAAAGTCTAGTGTGACTCGCACCCTCCTCTTGGACCCGGCTTGTTTGGTGGACTCATCAACGTTTCTGCCATAAAAATACCTGAAGCGCTTTCCCACATCTTGATAAGGGTTTTTGATGACTTTTGTCACGTTAACTGACACGACAGCCTCGTGAACCCCTAGCTCTTTTGGCCCCTTTTAGAAATTGGTGCCCCCAAAGGTCCCGGGCTGGGTGAGCATATTGGGGATAGGGCTGGAACCCAGTCTCTGGGTTTCAGGTTCTCTTCCTAGATCCTTCTCGTGCAGACTGGCAAGCCGTGCTGCGTGGGACTGTAATTCTCTTTCTGCATTTCCATAAAATGATAGTGTGTCAGTTATAATAGTGGCTTTGCTTTGGGAGTCTGACCCATGTGAAATGTCAAAGTATTGTCTTGGAGGCGTAGAAACATTCTGCAGCGTGTAGTCCAAACCGACTTCCTGTGTGTCGCACGCAGGAAAAGACCAGTTGTCACAAAAGAAGTCTCTGGGTGGAGTCATCCGCGGGGAAGTTTGGTTTTCTCAGGGACTAGAGCATGCCCTAGATTTGCATAAATCCAAGTGGATTGGGTAGCCTGCCATGTGCCCACGGATTGAACTCCAAGTGCGGGTCATCCGGGGTCGGGGTCGGGGTGAAGGACTTGAAGAATGCTTGCGCAGGGGAGTAAGTGCTGACAGGGCTCCGTTGCTTCCCAGCGGCAGAGTTCCTGGATCTCACTGCTGAGCAGACAGGCGCAGCTGCTGGGAGACCAGTCGCTCAGACTGCAACCCCCGTGTCCTGGAAGCAGCAAGATCCCTCTGAACAGCCGCAGGAGAAGCGCTGTCGGAGTCCGTGTGCAATGTTTGCTGCTGAAGAGATCAAAGCACCAGCGACGGAGGGCATCCTCGACTCTCCCAGCAAAACCATGTCCATTAAAGAAAGGTAACGAGATTTAACGATTGAGAAGGAACTCTACTGGTGGGAGGGCGTCGTACAACTTACTTTTAGAAAAAGATCTGAGGAATGGGCAAAGAGAGAAACTTATGAATCCAGCTACCGGAGGGACTGTGCTCTCAGGGCATCTGAGAGGAAACCGCGTTTATCCCCATGCCTGGTTTCCTGATGCTGGGAGATGCCGCTTCAAGACTCAGACGAGGAGACAAACAGAAACAGGCTTTTGCCTGCTTCTTTTGTTGGTGCTTCTGTTTTCTTTTTTTATACTCGGTCCTCTGACCAGCCAGTGACGGGAGCAGAGATCGGGGCTCTTTCCCTTTCAGATACACGTGGCTTGAAATTGAACGTGTCCACTGCTTGTGACTGTTTGTCAGTGTAAATTATATGTGGAGGGAATGGATAAAAATGAACATTTAGGACAGAAATCCTGGGGATTAGAATCTGAGTTTTGTTTAGTTCACAGAAAGTAAAATGGATGACTCTTCTGCACTGCATTTAGACGTTTCCTATCAGGTAGTAGCTGTGAAAGACTACATTTGAGGATTAAATAACACTGAGCGCTCATTTCATTCAAAGAGTCACGGAGGGTTCAGAGGAGAGAAAGGGGACAGATACAAAGAATCGGAGTGAAATATTTGGGGTTGTATTTTCTGTGTTAGCCTTTAGCGGAGGATGTGAGTGACAGGAGGACTGGGTCCGGAATGTTCTCGTGAATTTCCCAATTTGATTGGCAGAAGTATGGTTCCGCCCACGCTGATCCCTTCTTAGCACCTCCACTGTTCAGGAGTTTTCTTGCTCTGAGCGGCACTGGCCAGACTGAGGAGGCGTGGGTGTTGGGGCCAAAGGAGTGGAGCGAAATACAGGGAGTGACACTTGGATCAGGGAAGCAGTTTGGCCCATTCTGGAATGAAGTCCTCGCCACAGAAACTGGCTCAAAGAGGGTTTGATCCCAGATACCTCACTTTTTTTTTTTAAATTGAAGTATAGTTGATTTACAATATTGTGTTAGTTTTAGGTGTACAGCAAAGTGATTCAGTTACATGTACATTTTTTTCAGATTCTTTTCCGTTATAGGTTATTATAAGAGGTACAGTATAGTTCCCTGTGCTGTACAGTAGGGTTTGTTTATCTTATATATAGTAGTGTGTATATGTTAATCCCCTACTTCTAATTTATCCCTCCCCCCCCACTTTTCCCCTTTGATAACCATAAGTTTGTTTTCTATGAGTCTGTTTTGTAAATAAGCTCATTGGATTATTTTTTAGGTTCCACGTATAAGCGATATCATATAATATTTGTCTTTCTTTGTCTGACCTACTTCACTTAGTATGATGATGTCTAGCCGCAACCATGTTGCTGCAAATGGCGTTATTTCATTCTTGTTCGTGGCTGAGTAATATTCCACTGTGTACATGTACCACATCTTCTTTATCCATTCATCTGTCGATGGACACTTAGGTTGTTTCCATGTCTTGGCTACTGTGAATACTGCTGCTGTGAACATAGGGGTGCATGTATCTTTTCGAATTATAGTTTTCTCTGGATATATGCCCAGGAGTGGGATTGCAGATCGTATGGTAGCTCTATTTTTAGTTTTTTGAGGAGCCTCCACGCTGTTCTCCATAGTGGCTGGAGCAATTTACATTCCCACCCACAGTGTAGGAGGGTTCCCTTTTCTTCTCCACACCCTCCAGAGACCCAACTATTGATAACTGGTTAGGTGAGAAGGACGAGGTACCATTTAAGGGAAATAATGGTAACTATCCACTTATACACAAGTTCTGATGCTTTACCCATCAGAAAACATCCTTGGGGTAAAATTCCAGTAGAAAATAATAATATACCCCTTCTCTCAAAGGCTTTTAAAGAGATTCCCCATCTTGGGGTACATTCTGTCTGTTAGACAAAAAAACTTCATCAGATGTCCTATCTGCTATGCAGTCATTCTTGGTTCACTTGCCTGTTTTTAGTGAATTTTAGTTTCTCTCTTTCTGAAAACAATTTTAATCCTGCTGTAAAATTGTAATTTTTAAAAAACGCGAGATGTGGTAAAGGTGCGTGTCCCTAACCCGGGCTTTGTAGGTGTCTGAGGAGATGAAGGGTGGCTGTAAGGTTGCTGTGAGCTGCCTGGAAGGGTGTTCAAAGCCGACCGCGTACACACGGACCTCCTGGCTGGTGGGAGGTAGCGCTTCTCACAGATCCAACGGGCTGCTGGTCCCATCCTGTCCAGAAGCGTGATCATGAGAATGCTTCTTAAATTTTCAGCTATTCAGTTTAATTGTCAAACTGTACATTTAACAAAGGAGGAGGGACACTTTATTTAGCATTTATGTTTGTAATAAATTATGCCAAAACAAAATATATTGCCAGAGATCTCCACCCCCACCCCCCTTATGTTGATGGTACTTTTGTTTGTGCTTTGCTAAAGCTATATATCTTTACGGGCCATATGCGATAGCTTTTCCCCAAGGGTGGGGGTCTCTATTACTCCCTTCTGTTAAAATAAAATAATGAAGCTTGACCATTAAAAATAAGAATGCTCTTCTTATATTCATTTGGGCTTTCCTTTTTTGAGATGACATAAAACAGAACTTTTAAACCTTATTCTAATTCCTCTGACCGCCTCATTTCGCGGAAGGAGAGGTTGAATTCCAGTGGCCTCTGGGGCCACGTGGCCAATAGGACCACCCCCAGGGGCTGGTCGTCAACTCTTCCCCTCAGTACACGTGACAAGGCTGCCGTGTGTTCAGGTCCGCGTTTCAGCAGCTGACGCGTGTGCTCACGGGGGGACATCGGTTAGAGGGCAGAACTTCTAACTGGACAGCAGTGCTCAGAAGAGCGCACCCTCCTCCTGTACTAATTTCCTCAACTCACGTGTTCTTCGCATCACTTGTTTCAAATTTCACTTTCACGTTTCAGACTCTTCAGAAGTAGTGACGGGACTTTGTCAATTTCCTTCATCGTTTCTTCTAAGCAGCTGCAGCCTGAGGATGTGGTTCTGCCTTCCTTGATCTTGTGCGTCTGTCTCTTTCCGGCTCAGGACTTGAGCATCTTAAGTCCTCCGTACCGAGGACCACCGAGGCTCCTAGGCTGCCCAAGGCATTTCCCCTGTGTGACCTTATTGAGGGCTGAAGACAGCCCTTCGAAGGAGGCAATACTATCCCCATTTCGTAGATATAAACTAAGACTTACGAAAGGGTAGCAACTGAGAAATTAGAGGAAATCCTCCATACCTTCCTATTTTAGAACATGTTTGACGGTCGGGGAAACATATCTAAAAGGTCCTTTTCTTTCATCTTTTCTGACATCTCGAGCGTCAAGTTTGGATCATAACTAACATCAAGTTAAGGATATGTTCTGCTTTTCCCATTGGATTAATAAAACCACTGTTTCATAACTGCCTACGTGGTTTGGGTTTAAATTGTCCCTTGTGCGACACGTCTTTGAAAACCATGGTAAATCGAATATATTTTGTGTTATTTAGGGATAAAACCTTTGACACCTCTTTAGAAGTTTATCAGGCTTTTAGAAATCTTTTTTCCACCGTTACTGAAACAACTGCTCTGTGTTTTCATTTTCGGGGGGAGAAGATGACTAAAAAAGGCAGAAGAGCCGTCCTTCCACCGGGAACTTGATGGAGCGTAAGGATGTATTGAACTCCCAGGAATGTTGAAGAGGCCGCCCATGCCTCTGGCTGAGCCTGCAGACTCCTGCCTTATAGGGCCTGGCTGGGGTCCCCCTGTGTTCCCTGCAAGCCCCACCTTCCACCCAGTCAGACTCGAGGTTCTTACCTTGCGGCCCGGAGATTTCAGCCACTGGAGGGCCCCGGATTTGTGTTGGCATTACGGACAGAGGTGTCCTTCCTTTGCTGCCTCCTTTTCTGAGCTTTGATTTGACCTCATATAAAAGACATATTAGTTCACTCCTCCAGCCTATAAACCAGCCAAGGCCAAGATCTGATCTAAGGACTAACCCGTGCTGTTCAGCCTTATCTGTGTGGTGTCCGCGATTCTCTGAAATGAGGGGGCATTTTTAAAGGAGGGAGGAGAAAAGAGTACTGCATCTTAGAGGCACTCGGTTTGCCGGCCCGTGCTCTGACCCAGCCCTGGCTGCCGTGAGCTTGCAAAACCTGTTGCAGTGGAGCAGGGCTGTCAGCACTGCTGCTGACACAGCCCGCCTCGGGCCAGTATTCCCTGCTGGGAAAGCATGGGCTGTGGCTGGAGGGAGAGCCGTTTCCCCAGTGGCCTGGCAAGCACCCATCACGGTGGCCCCGGCCAGGCCTTGGGGTGAATAACCCGCGGGTTCTCAGCCTCAGACTAAGCAGATGCCCAGGCGCTCAACATCCCAGCCCTGCAAATAGCACTTGGACTTGGTGGACGTTAAAAGTGCCGACAGGGCTTCCCTGGTGGCGCAGTGGTTGAGAGTCCGCCTGCCGATGCAGGGGACACGGGTTCGTGCCCCGGTCCGGGAGGATCCCACATGCCGCGGAGCGGCTGGGCCCGTGAGCCGTGGCCGCTGAGCCTGTGCGTCCGGAGCCTGTGCTCCGCAACGGGAGAGGCCACCACAACAGTGAGAGGCCCGCGTACCGCAAAAAAAAAAAAAAGTGCCGACAGCTGTTTGAGTTGCATAGGCAGTAATTTATGGTAGGTGCAGGGCCAGACGCTTGCCCCCGACCCACCCCAGCCCTCTGCAGTGCACGGTGGTCTGCGGGGACTCAGGAGCGTCATGAGATCGCAGGAGAGAAGGCACCCGCCCTCCTCAGCTTGTTCAACACCAGGTCGGAAATCTAAGCGGACAGGAATGATACATGTATGTTTCAGTGCGTGTTGCTTGTTTTCCGTCACTTGCACTCTGCGGGCTCCGGCTGGGCCTGATACCAGGTGGGCTCCACTGAAGCACCGCTTCTTCCATATTATTTTGGTTACTCTGTAGTCTTTGGAAGTTCCTGAGGATGACCCTGCCAGCGTATCTAATAGCAAGATTTCAGGCTGTTGGAATGGAGGAATTCTTTGAAGGCTATCCCAGGAGAGGGGGGAAATATATAAAAAAACCAGAATTACAGTGCAGTTCCGAACACATGAGAGCGAAAACGTGCCTGCTCAGCTTCCACACAACTGGTGAAACAAGCCAGGATGTGCCGGGGTTGGAACCACAGCTCCCTGCCCCAGTGACATGCAGGTGACCTGGGTCAATGACATCCTTGGCCTGTGTGTGCACCCCTGTCTCATTCGGAACAATATCCAGTGTCTTAGAGGTTGCTGAGCAGGTCAGCAGAGTGGGTATGCGGTGGACTACAGAGCGATTACAGATCCATACTTCGCCTTTTTCTAAATCAGTTTTCCGTTCCTCCGTGCAGCCACCAGGGTAGCCACGTGATTATTTAGATGATGTTGGCATGGCTTCAGACATTTGGGACCTATTTTTGAGAATGCCCTTAAAGACCATCGTGCATTCTTTTTCATAAACGCAACTTCTGAGGCTGCATTTGATTTTTTTAATTTCTCTGAAATCACTTGGACTCTAATCTGATTACAAAGGTAAGGTAGCCAAGATGAATAACTACTGGTCTAGGTCAAGGGTGAAGTCAGAGCTGGTTCTGAGCGGTCAGGAGAGTATCCATGAGATGAATGTCCACGTTCACAAGATGAGGAATTGGAAATACATCTTCATTTGGGTGGTGCTGGCATGCTTACCTTTTGGAAGTCCCCTTTATAGACGCTTTGACAGCTCTACTGCAGCGTGCAAAGACTCATGATTTCTTTTCATGATTTGATTTTATTTGATTATTTTTTCCTGTTAGAATAAAACTGACTCACTCAGAATAATTGGAGGAAAGATAAATCTTAGTCTTTATATAGTCTGGCATTTAGATGGAAACCCTTAAAGGAAATTAGAATCTGTTTCCAAGTACATGAATCAGCCCTTGTAGATGCAGAGTACTGCCAAACGTCATAGATTATAGACTTCGGGGCTAAATGAGAGCAAGTAGGGTCTTAGATATAAGATTCTGACTCTAGTTTCCGGTGTGGATTTTTTCCCTCACCATCAAGCCATTGTCTGACACCAGCTGGGTGTCCTACAGTTCCACCCAGTTCTGCTGCTGTCTACCCGGAGACAGCATCAGACCCCACAGGGTAAGCGCCCTGTCCCACAACACCGCCCCTCCCCCTTTCTGCAGACACCAGTGACAAGTCCAGGCTGTCACCTGTGCTTCTGACCTACCAACCGGCTACAGACTGGAGGTTCCAACAACCTTCTCCTTGGACTCAATTACTTTGCTAGAGTGGCTCACAGAACTCAGAGAAATACATTTATTTACTAGACTTCAAGTTTATTATCAAAGAAGGTAACTAAGGCACAGCCAGATGGAAGAGACGCACAGGCGAGGTGTGAGGAGATGGTGTGGAGTTTCATGCCCTCACGAGGTGCACCGCCCTCCCCAAACCTCCACCTGTCTGCCATCCCAAGAACTCTCAGAACCCTGTCCTTTTGCCTCTTTTATGGAGGCTTCATTACATAGGCCTGATTGAGCTGAATCACCAATGGCCAATGATGTAGTTAATCTCCAGCCCCTTCCTCCGCCCTGGAGGTCAGCGGGGGGCGGGGGGGGCACTGAAAGTTCCAACCCTCTAATCACAGGGTTGGTTCTCCTGGCAACAAGCCCACACTTAGATGCTTCCAAAAGTCACCTCGTCCACATAAGATAGCATTACCACTCTCATCATTCAGGAAATTCCAGCAGTTGTAGGAGCTCTGTGCCAGGAAAGGGGGCAAAGACCAAGTATATATTTACTATAAATCACAATATCACAGGTAAATGAGGCGGCGTTATACCAGCTTTGTGGAGTGAATGTTGGGTCTTATCTGCTGTCACATAGCAGAAGGGAAGGGAAGGAAAAGGAAGAGGTCGGGAAAGGGGAGAGGTCCAGGGTTTGAAGCCCTTGCCCCCCTTGAACGCCTTGGGGAGTTCTTTATAGCTTGCTTTCCATTATTTGACTGAGCGAATCCAAATATACAGTATGATTCTGTATGAATTTGTAGATGTACATGGAGTCATATTTACTGCAAAATCTGTTTTCTTATTTGCTTAGCTAAACCTTTATCGTGGAGTATGATATATTTCATCCCATCTCCAATTCAGATATTTAATGGAGTCAGGACACTCGGTAGAAGGGCCCTTAGAAACCATCTAGTTCAGTTCCCACTGTGACCAGTAAGGAACGGGGACCAGGTTACTTGACAGGAGTTAACAGCCAAATGAGCGCTGATGTGTTGCTCAAAATACACTCTTTATGGACACGCATTAATGAATGTTTAAAAGACCCAGCCCAGCAGACTCACCATGAGGGAAAGGAGTCCAATCGTTGTTTTCCCTAATGTTTAAATTGTTTGAGCATCAGCTCAAACGAGTTTAATGATCACCACTTTTGTGCCTTTTATCTTTCCTGGGTTTGTCCAACTTAAATGCCCTAGACTGAAAGAGCCTCATGTCCATGAGAATAGCCTTTCATAGATTTAAACATCCAAGCAGCTTTTTATCACGTCACACCATAGTTGAACTAAAGTAGGTTAGGTAAAAACCTCAGTTAATTAGATTCTGTTTTTGTATATAGCTTTCCCCTGAGGAAAGTTGAAATGATAATTTTTAAAATGGGTTTCTAGAGGAGTTTCTGTATTAAGAAGGCAGATTGGAAAGACCAAGTTCATTTGGAAGAAAAGAACAGGACTTAGAATACAGGACGTCTTAACATCATCTTTTGCCTGTAATTAAAACATGTGATATTCAGAGATTGTCAATAGCTTTAAATTTTTAAACCCATTTCTGCTGTCCAGCTTTAGTCATTAAATGTTAATTCATCAAGTGACCAGAAGGGATCGCTCAAACACATTTTTCTCTGGGGACGTTTACTTTTATTTTCCTTCCTGCTCTCAGCCCAAAGGCAAGGGAAAAAACCGAGATATTCCTTTGGTAGAATGATGTTGCCTCTTTTATCTGGGAAAGTCAGTTTTCAGCTCTGCATTTCAATCCGATTTTAAGACTGTTGGGGCCATCTTAGAAAATATAATAACCTACATAATATAGTCATCTGTACTATTTTTCCAGACAGACTTTCTTCAGAATAAGTGACATTCAGAATGATTCAAATTAGGCAGCTGTGGTCATTTCTTGGGCAAAGGCTTCTGGGTGACTTAAACTGTGGTTCTGGTACCGGGAAGGGCTGGTGCTGAACTCTTTTTGGTCGGCGTGTCTTCCCCTTAGATTAGCACTGTTGAAGAAGAGTGGTGAGGAAGACTGGAGAAACAGGCTTAACAGGAAGCAGGAGTATGGCAAAGCGTCCGTCACCAGCAGCATGCACATCCAAGAAGCAGGACAGTCGCTCAAGAAGAAGGTAACGTTGTCCGTGCGTGGGAAAATCATTCTAACTAACACCACGCTTGGACGTGCATCCACCAGGCGAGCATGCATAACTTAGCTGGTTACTACCCCGGGCAGCATAGCACTGTCTTGCCACGAGGGTCCACACTGAACGCCTGTCCCACAGCGGCTTCAGTGGATCACCAGGTAAAGTCTTGAGATGTTCTAGAACTGTGAACAGCACCACGTGCCTAATGCAGCAGCAAGCAAGTTCCTAAATTTGGAAGTGTGCACTTTCACTTGGGTTTCAGACCTTCTTAAATGAAGTCTGACTTTACAATGTTATCAAAGTCTTTAGAATGAAAAACTGTCATTGACCGCTAACCGTTTCTAAGTTGCATGTAAAATATGGGCTTGAATGTCCTATGCCGAGGTTGAAAACAGGAGTATACAAGAGAAGGACATGCTTGTGGTCGGTGAGGACTTATTTCATAATTGAAGACATGTTTCATGATGAGCAGGTAAGCCTTTTATTGAGAAGGTACTGCAAAGTACATTACAAGTTTCGAGAAAAGTAATACACTGTTGTTGATACGGGCAAGCATTTCTTCATAGGCAAATGTAATTGTTAAATTACTAGTAATGATGACCAGCTTTGACCAGTCAGTGCACACTTTGAAAGCGGATGGTGACTTGCCCACTGCATGGCCCTGTGATTGCCAATGCACCTGCTGGCTGGGGGCGAAGTAGATGGTGTAACACACTCCCACTGGCCAACTTCTAGGATCAAAAGTCTTCAAACAAAAAGGAAAACAACATACTTACAACCAGATGATCACCTGGACCCCTTCGAATCTAAAACAATTTCATACGCATCCGTGGAAGAAAGAAATGATGAATGTGACCTTCAGGCGTTCAGAAACTTACATTAAGAGGAGGTGTGTCCACAGGGCTGCGAGGAGAGAGTTCTGACACTGTTTCCTGTGGCACCCCTGTGTTTTCATAGGTTAAACTGAAACAGCAATTCGAATTCTCTTTTTTGAGACAGACGTGACATTGAAGATAATGACTAAAGACAGTTAAAGCTCAGCCATTTGTAAAGATCTCAAATCTAATTAGATGTTACAGCACCTGTGTAGGAAATCTGGGTTTCCAGAATGAGACCCGGAAGTGAAAGAAAACTCTGTCCCTCAAATCACTGATCCCCACTGCCCACAAACTTTTTGTAAAACTTGATTTGAAATCATTGGTTCACACATAACTTGAGCGCTTCATTCTTGGTCATGTCAAAAGATGCAAAGAAACCTTCCCTAGCAGGTCCCGCACGGCATGGTGAAAAGTAAAGCTGCAAAACACAAAGCCAGGTAGAGCCCTCGTGATCAGTGGAATCGATTTCAGTGCTCTACCCACTTGGGAGACAGAGATCATGCGAGGCTGGGTAACCCAGAGGCTGGGAGTAGCGGGTGAGAACAGAATGGCCTTAACACTAGGCAGAGGGTCTCAGGAGGCGAGAGATGGGAGGAGGTGACTGCGGTTGCCCCTGGCTTGAGTGGGAAGTGGTGTCCTGGGCTCACGGATGCGGCGGGTTCTGCACCAGCAGTGAACTCACTGTCGCTCTCCTGCTGAGTGACCTAGTTCACTTCAGCCCAAGACAATGAGCTCTTTGAAGTTAAAATAAGCCCACCTATTTCCAGTTCTTGTAGCAGGCATGGGGAAATCGCAGGTTCTGTTGAGGTCGGGTGGTTTTCCCATGGCCTCTGATAAGCCCTTAGCTTCGTGTCTTCCCAAGGGCAGGCCGTGTATTTCAGCCACGCCTTCACCAGCTCAGATGAAGCAGGAGAGCCGCGGTGAACCTGATCTGCCTTAAGACAGTCCCCCGGGGCAGCTGGTGGCGGGGTGGGGGTACTCGAGACATGGCCAGGGCTTGCTGGCTGTCCAGACGCTTCTCTGGAGAAGGAAGGACATTCATGACACGTGCTCCATATAGATGGGAGCTTGCTGCCTGGGCTGGAGCTAGACTTGCTAGGGGCACGGGCTCTGGAACCTTCCATCTTTTGCACCAAGGGACAAGGGACTAGATTTACAGTCAGCTCATCACTTCCCGCACAGTTTCTGAGTTCATCAAATGCACATATTCGTGGTTACGAAACTTACCCTTTGGCCTCCTCGAGCTTTTGTGTGCAGTGAGCAGGGTCCCACGAGTTACAGCCTGTGGAGAAGCAGAGGAAGCAGGAGATGGAGACCGGCCTCTATATAAATCACTTCCCCTGTGAAAATCCATGCTGTCCAGTAAAAATATAATGCGAGCCACACGAGTAATTAGAGATTGTCATGCGGCCACGTTAAAGAAATGATGTAAAGGGTGCCTTGAAAATCTAAAACAGTTTTTGTTTCTGTCAAAGGTTTGTCCCAAAACAAAACAAAGTTTCGGTGCTCTAACCCGCATCTCACCGGGGGTCCTATATGGAAGAAAATACTCTTTTGGTCCATGAATAGATTTGAGGTTAGATTTTAAGTTAGTTAGCGTTTTCCTTGCCCTTCTGAAAGATCAGTCATGTCTCAAGAGCTGATGTCACTTAACATCAGTTCCTTGCTTTCCAAATTTATCCCCCCGAAATCAGGATTGACGATTTGGAGCTTAACAGTGCTAATCGTTTACCTGGTGGACCCTGTCGTTTCCTACGACAAACAGCTTGGGTTTTCTCTCTCTCGCTGTGCCTCTTCCCTTCTCCTGTTCGTGGTTTAGGGCATTGCTAACCTGACTTACACATTTTTGCCCTTGGAGTGTATAGAATTAGTTCTAAAGATGGCAAAGCCCATTGGTCTGTAGGTACGGCCAGGCTTGTAGTGCAGGGAATGTGTCCACTGGAACATGGTACGTGGACAGTTTCCTTCAGAGTAACTCATCCCATCCCAAGAGTGAGAGAGATGAAATGAAGCCAAGTTCGAAAGAAAAGGCCTTTGGCAGGAGCCTCTTTGTTTCAACTAAATTGCAGTTACGTATTTGCACCCAATCATTAGTTAAAATTCCAACCCCATTTTGGCATCTTCAGTATTTAAGGCAGAGACGTGACTCCTGTGCCCTTGGGTCAAGATAATCATCAGTGTTTCAGACTTTTTCAGGAAATAAAAACCCTGTATAGAGTTTGTGGTTACAGCCCCGAGTCCACAGCTGAGTCACAGACCAGGATTTGATATCTGGCTCTGCTTCCATCAGCGTGAATCAAGCTAAGGTCTGTGCTGTCCCCAGAACAAGTCCTTGAAAATTCTAGGAAGATCAGTCCGCCACATTCGTGTCCTGATTGGCTCTGTCATTGAAATTCGAAATCCCAATTCAAGAGCGTGAAGTCAGTTGAAGGAACCAGGCTAAGAGGGCCAGGAAGGCTGTTGGTATGACCCCCAAATTAAAGATTATTATCCCACTGACGAGTGATGAGTTCACTTGGTGTTTGTGCCACCCGACCGTGTGGGCATGTGCATGCTTTTCCTGGAACCCAGCACAGAGTTCTCGAAGATGACTGTGACACCGTAACCCGATCCTACCCTTCCAGCCCTCTGCAGTGTCTCCTATTTGTTTTAACCTGTAGGAAGAAGGAGCATTGACAGATGATAATGCCGTTTCTAATCTGCTCTGGGTAAGCCTGACTCTCGCGTAGATCTCCTCGCCACGTGTAACTCTCATCCCCGACGGTTCCCCTTGGCGCCCCTCTCTGTTTGGTTTTCTTATCCCGAGGCAAGATGCCACCTTGATCCAGAGTGGAGCGCTATCCTGTTTCCTGAAATTTTGTTTCAACCGTAGAGTGAAAAAACTTGAAAGACGTTGAAGAAGATATTTTATATTCGATGTTAAAACGGTCCATGGAAGTCAGGGTTCCCCTGTATGTCACGGAATATCTTCTGTAAACTGCAGTAATCTTGCCAGTAACTCAATTACTGCACAGAGCTGACTTGGGTCTATTTACTGTGCTTATGTGGGGATTTCTGTTAGCATTCTAAAAAAATAAGTAGGACGGACTCTTTTGGGAAGCGAATTGAAATTGCAATGAGTAAATTAACTTTCTGTGAGAGAAATCCTTGTTTTTGTCCCTCCCCCTTCCCCACCCCGCTGTGATAAATCTTCTCTTTTCACCTCTAATCCTCTTGCTTTGCTCTATAGGAACCTGTATATGCTTCTACTTATTCTCCTGCTATACCTGCTGCCCATAAATACCTGTCTTTTGTATCTATTAATCAGGTGAGGAATTGCCTACACGTATTAAGCCTCATTGCAATTTCTGAGCAGCAGGGAGAAACTTGTTTCATTTGGGGAAGTAACTCCTGCTGCATTTCTGTGTGTGTGTGTGTGTGTGTGCGCGCGCAGATGTAATTGCTACTTCATATATTTAGGGTCAGTCACCCACACCTCAACTTTCGCTCAGACCCCTAGGGAGACCTATGGTGTTAATTCATCTCATAGTCACGTAATTGGTTGAAGAGGAAAGTCCCCCATTTTAATCTCCAAGGTTTATATCCTAAATTGAGTCAGGAGCCCAAGAAAGGACCCCGGGGCTATCTTGATAAAGTAGGAGGAGGTGGCCCAGGTGCTTTGGGGCGTGGAAGAGACAGGATGGAAGAGGCGGTCCTGATGGGAGCTAGCTGCCATGGTGCTGTTGGCATGGCAACCACAGCCCTCCTTCCCCACTCTCCACCTCCACTGCACCCCGTCCGAACCCCGCCACAGAAGGGAGACCTAGCCTGGGCTGATATGATACATTGGTACCTGATATGTGATGATGCTTGAAGCTAAAAG
Source organism: Aethalodelphis obliquidens (assembly GCF_003676395.1). Lineage (NCBI taxonomy): Eukaryota > Metazoa > Chordata > Mammalia > Artiodactyla > Delphinidae > Aethalodelphis > Aethalodelphis obliquidens. The sequence continues at coordinate 24,661,429 of NW_020837967.1, read as the reverse complement.
TACCAGTGATTGTTACTCCCCTTGGAATGTCCCTGGGGTCAAAGCAGCTAGAAACAGTGGCCGCATCCCCTTTGCCGCGAGCCCCAGGTGCTAGTTGCCTTCCGTCTGGGGGACCTGGCCGGTCACTCCCCTCTTAGGGTTTCTGTCTCCTCACCAGCCCTGGGACCACGCCTCTCAGGTGGCCTCCAACTAGAAGTCTCATGACTGTTCTGTTCCTTTAGGACTAGTGGTGGCCAAACAGGTCTTTGAGGGAGAGGCACAGGGTTTCAGCCAGAGGAAGGGTCTGCTGGGTCCTCCCGGCTTCATCTGGCATCTTCACAAGCAGGAACTCCCCGTTTCTCTCCCGAAGGCGGCCTTTCCCTCACTCTTCTTAATGCCTTTCCTCTGAAGTTAGGGATGTGGGTCTGTGGGAGCCCAGCCCTGCATTGCCAGCTGGGGTCCACCCCAAAAAAGAGGCTGAAATCTGGAGCGGACCTGCTGTCCCATCACTAAGGGGGGAAATGCCTGTTTGCTTCTAAATAAGCCAACGTGAGACTTTAAAAGAAAAGATATGTTACTCAAGTCTTTAAATATAACTTATGTATATTATATAATACACATGTCGTGTATATATATATATATATATATATGGTATGCTTTTTTTTTATAGACTTTACTTTTTAGAGCAGTTTTAGGGTCACAGCAAAATTGAGCAGGAAGTGCAGAGACTTCCCCTAACCCCCCCCCCCCCACAACCCCCCCCCTTATCAGCGTACCCCACCCATGGCATGTTCATTACAGTTGACAAGTTGTCATCCCTCAGGGCCCATCATTTATATTTGGGTTCACTCTTGGTGTCGTACATTCTCTGGATTTTGACAAATGTATAATGACGTGTATCCATCATTGTAACATCATACAGAGTAGTTTCACTGCCCTGAAAACCCTCTGTGGGGACTTCCCTGGCGGTCCAGTGGTTGACACTCCACACTTGCACTGCAGGGGGTGCAGGTTCGATCCTTGGTCCAGGAACTAAGATCCCATGTGCCGTGGAGCGCGGCCCAAAAAAAAAAAAAAACAAACAGAAAACAAAAACCCTCTGTGCTCTGCCTCTTCATCCCTGCCTCTTCCCCCCACCCCTTCCCTTGGCAACCACTGATATTTTTACTGTCTCCACAGTTTTGGTCTTTTCCAGAATGTCATATTGTTAGAATCGTACAGCATATAGCCTTTTCAGATTGGCTTCTTTCAGTTAGTAATATGCATTTAAGTTTCCCCCCTGTATTTTCATGGCTTGATAACTCACTTCTTTTTACCACTAAATAATCGTCCTTGTCTGGATGGACCAGTTTATCCATTTGCTCACTGAAGGTCATCTTGCTTGCTTCCAAGTTTTGGCAATTGTGAATTAAACTGCTATAAACATCCATTGCAGGTTTTTGTGTGGGCATAAGTTTTCAACTCATTTGGATATCAAAGAGTATGATTGCTGGATCTTATGGTAAGAGTATGTTTAGTTTTGTAAGAAACTGCTGAACTGTCTTCCAAAGTGGTGGCGCCATTTTGCACTCCCACCAGCAGTGATGAGGGTTCCTGTTGCTCCACAGCCTCGCCAGCATTTGGTGGTGTCAGTGGATTTTGGCCATTCTGATAGGTGTGTAGAAGTATCTTGTTGTCTTAATTAGCATTTTCCTGATGACATAGGATGTTGAACATCTTTTCATCTGTACATCTTCTTTGGTGAAGTGTCTGTTCAGATCGTTTGCCCATTTTTAAATTGGTTGTTTTCTTCTTGTTGAGTTTTGAGAGTTCTTTGTATAGTTTGGATAGCAGTTCTTTATCAGATATGTCTTTTGCAAATATTTTCTCCCAGCGTGTGGCTTGTCTTCTCATTCCCTTGACAGTGTCTTTCACAGAGCAAAAGGTTTTAATTTCAGTGAAGTCCAGCTTCTTAGCTCTTTCTTTCATGGATCATGCATTTAGTGTTGTATCCAAAAAGTCATCACGGAACCCAGGCTCATCTAGATTTTTTTCTATGTGATCTACAAATTTTATAGTTTTGCATTTTACATTTAGGTCTGTGAGCCATTTTGAGTTAATTTTTGTGAAGGGTACAAAACCTGTGTCTAGATTCTTCTGTTTTGCCTGTGGATGTCCAGTCATTTGTTGAAAAGACTATGAAAAGACTGTCTTTTCTCCAGTGTATTACCTTTGCTTCTTTCAAAGATTAGTTGAGCATATTTGTGTGGGTATATTTCTGGGCTCTCTACTCTGTTCTCTTGATCTATTTGTGTGTTTTTTCACTAGTACCACCCTGTCTTGGTAGTAATGGTACTTTTGTAGTAGCTTTACAGTAAGTCTTGAAGTTGGGGAGTGTCAGTCTTCTGACTTTCTTCTTCCCCTTCAATATTGTGTTGGCTAATCTGGGTCTTTTGCTCCTCCATATAAACTTGTCTGTTAATCAATACCCACAAAATAACTTGCTGGGATTTTGATTAGAATCGCACCAAATCTATAAGTCAAGTTGGAAAGAACTGACATCTTGACAAGATGGCATCTCCCCATCCATGAACATGGACTATCTCTCCATATATTTTTAAGTTTAAAGAAAAATAACATTTACCAGAGGCAATCTATGTCTTATCACTTCAAAATTAAAATGGCCTAAAAATCCTATATTTTTACTTCTGGACAATTTTCCCAGATAAATGTTTTACATACCAGTGATGGGGCACTAGCTCCTCAGTGTTCCTGGAGAGCCTTTCCTCCAGCAGCCCTGGTATAGATATCCAACAGTGCAGGGGCTCAGAGAGGGAGACAGAGCATTTAAACACAAGCTCTGCCTAATGGACTATTTGTCTCTTGTCAGTCCTCAACCCACGTTTTCTTCTTCCTCACATGCCTCAGGGCTGTAGCAGAATAAGATTTTCCTTGTTCCCTTCCTTTCATCTTAGTTGCTGGGAAAGGGTGGCAAGGTCAGATTATAGTCACTTTGAGGTCCAAACCTAGTTGAGATCTTTTTCCATGTTTTGTTCAGGCCACGTGAGGCTCTGGGCACTGGTGGCGGATGGAAATCACTTAAAGAGATGGCAGAGCTCAATTCCCATAACAGTGCACAGGATTCGAAATGGTGATAGCATTTTTGAAAACTGAGAAGTGACGATTTGTCTCTGTACCTTATTTCTCTTAACACGTGATTCTGTGATTTCTTCCTGTCATGTAGTTTCACTAGAGGTAATTAAGATTAAAAACTTAAAAGTCAGATCACAGTATTTTCTATCTGAAGCTCTCCACTTATGGAAGAATTTTACCCTTAGATCTGCACTAATCCTAGTCACACATGTTAGTTCTGTTTCGTGTATCACCTCTGGTGTCGGAAACGCTTAGTGAGATTTGCACAGTGATTTCTCAGGTGTACAGAGGCAAATCCATCAGCAGCAGTATGGTAAGCTGAGAACATTCTTGCAGCTCAACCCTTTGCACAGTTTCTAGCTGTGTCCTGCCGAGGCTCTGTCCATCCCTAAGACCCTCGTTTCCTCCCAACTGTTTCACTGCCTTCTCCTCCCCTTCTCCTTCCCCTTCTCCTTCTTCTCCCTCTTCTTCTTCTCCTTCTTCTTTTCTCCTTCTCTCTCTCTCTCATTCCCTCTCTCTCCCTCCCCATCTTTCTGCATCACGTTCATGAGATCTATATTTGAAAGAGTTAAAGATAGACTGGGTAGGGCTTCTATTCATATTATGCCCCAACTCCCTTACTCTCCCAGTCAATCCTAAATATCATCGGCTAAACCTAGGAAAACCTGAAAAATGGCACAGTGCTTACTATACTATGTATTATGTCCTTCTCTAAATGAGGAAAGAAAACCTTCGAAGGGAAAAGCAAGACAAGACAATCATGAAGTTTTAAGCTAAAAAAAAAAAAAAAGTACATAGACGAAGATGTCTATCTTGCCTGTTTTCACATTTTGAGTTCTAAAATTTAATAGCAACTTGTGATACATTCTATTAATTTCTAAAGGGAATAAATAAACTGTGTATATTCATACATATAACGCACGCATATGATATATATACAAGATATATATACATATATATAAGATATATATATCTTACTGCATTATAGAACCATTTAAAGTCAGATAAGGGGAATCAGGGGCCTCTAGACCAACCCTACTAAGTGGCAAAGTTAAGGTGAAACTTCTAGAGAAGCAAAAACGTTTATGCTGAACAACATCATTTAGAGGTGAGTGGAAAGCGTGCTCCTTAACGTAGATCTGGCACCACCGGACACTTTGAATCCTGGGACACCTGTATCATCCCAGGGCTTCCGTGCATCACGCTCTCCCTGGAGCTGCGGGAGAATCCAGGTGCCTTGGGAAATGGAATTGTTGATCCGGGGACACCATTTTTCTGAGTCATGAACCACACTTCCCCGGGCACCAGGGCTCTGAAGATTTCGCTGAGCTCACCATAGCACTGGTGATGTCTGGATCTGCGGAGAAGAAAACTTTCTTGGCACTTTATATGTTTTTGAAAATATTTTAAGGCTCGTGTCCTATTGATTTGATTAAAATTCACTCCTGAAACTTCATTTTCCAAGAAAACTTATCCTCTTTTCTGAATTTTGATGAGGTTTTCCTAGCAGGTCCACCTCATAGTTTATAAGGGCCTGTGATTCAGAGAATTACTTGGAATTAGGGTCATCTCACCACTCATGAGTAGGAAGGACCTGGAGAGAGAAGCTCTTTCTGTTCTGGGGACGATGCTTTTCTTTCCTCTGCACTAGCTTCCACGGCTCCTGCCCTCCCCCTGTGTGCCCCACCCCCATACCCAGGGGGATTTTGTAGTGAAAGGAGGGACGGGCGAAGGAGGAGAGAAAGGAGACTTTCTCCAGCCAGCATTCCAGCACCTCCCGGGCCCGGTGCTACGGTCAACCACTCTCCCGGCCACGCCCCTTCCTCTGCACTGGTCCTCGGCTCCGTCCTCGGCCTCCTTCCTGCCCATCCGCCTCCTTTCCTGGTCTCCCTCAAGTCACCCACCACCTCCAGCTTCTGCCTTTTAGGCCAAATGAGTGTCACCAACCGCTTAGAAATTGAAGAGGCACCTATCTCCAGAACCCCAATTAGAAGCATTTGAATGCCTTTTTTAGGTGGAACTGTTACTATGTATGTAGGTTATCTCTATAGCACAACCCAGTGTCAGATATTCTGTGACTTAAAAGTCACTTTTATGGGCTTGACCTGGTTGCCTAACTGCCCGTGTAACATAGTTGCTCTAGGAAAAAGCACGCGAGTTCCAGGAAGCCTTCTGATAGCACATCCTCCCCTAATCAGCTTTCCTTCCTTTATGATTGACCATGTTCCTCGTGAACTTAAGAGGGTAAGATTTTCTAGACCCACCGTGCTCTTTGTGAGTATAATGGATAGAGAGTCCTAGTCAACTGCGTTTAACTAGATAAGTAAAACAGAGCAACTTTAAAACCCTGTAAAATTCATGGCGGGAAGACAGTCTAGTTTTGTTTCTTTTTACAGAGTATCATTTTGATATTCCAGCGTTGCAAACAAATAAGTGAAAAACAAAGTTCTAACCTCCAGTTCCCGCGTTGGTGGAGGCGATCTCTAACCCAAGCCCAGCCTATTTCAGCGAGAACAGCTGGGACGTGTGGGGACGACGCACGGCTGCGCTCTGCCTGCTTCTCAGTTCACGGGGGGCTGCGCGCTAACGCTTCTGTCTCTGTGATTTGCTCTCCTGTTTTCTTCTGGGTAAACAGCGGGTCACAGAAAGTCGAGAGAGCCAGATGACGATTGAAGAGAGGAAGCAGCTCATCACCGTGAGAGAGGACGCCTGGAAGACCAGAGGCCGAGGGGCAGCCAACGACTCCACCCAGTTTACCGTGGCCGGCAGGATGGTGAAGCGAGGTCAGGATGCGTGTCCGCGCTCCGTCGCCCCCCCCACCCCCCCACCCCCGCCCACGGAGGGGACGTGGCCGGGGAGGGCTCAGTGTGAAAAATGAGGCCTTACCTTAGTCCGTTCTGGCTTTCACTCTCACTGAAATTGTGCACGCGTTTTCTGGGTAGGTTTTGTGAGATATTCCTACCAAAAGCCTTTTCCTACAGACTCCGTCATCTTCGACGTCAGACGCGTAATGCAATTAGTCACGTTTCAAAACAGCCATTTGGAGATGGAGCCCAGGTTTCAAAAGCGATTTTGCAACTCTGCTAACAAATCTTAGTCCTTTCCTGTCGTTGCTTTGAAATTATTTACATTTTCTTGCCATCTGGCAGTCAGTTCACCCAAATAAGCCTTTTTCTCAATGAAGGAGGAGTTTCTGTCTTCTCCCTTTTAGGGTAATTCCCAGGTCTCTTTCCATCAAGCCAGAGTTCCCTGGCTTCGGAAGCCCCGTTTCCAGCGATGTTTTAATAGCTGTCCAAAGGATGGATCCACTTCCACAGGGAAGTGAGAGTTCCCTACAGAGGGGCAGTTTCCCTGCAGCTGAGCTCTTGGAACTAATTTGCAGAGGGGAATCCAAAGATGTATGAAAGTGACGAATCACGTGGTTAGAAGTCACCAGAGAGCTGAGGGGCTCCACATCCTGTAGGAGACGGTTAAAATCTGGGGTCCTTGTTCACCTGCGTGCACGTACCTTCATTTTCTAAGCTGTGGCTTAAGCACATTTCTTAACTTAGTGATAAAGGTTTTCACGTTCAGGTAGAGTTAACTTCCATTGGCGTCTGCTTTCTCGGTTTGCAGTTGGCTTTCCTCAAAACCTTTCAGGATCCTCACTCAAAGACCATGCCTAGCTCATTGTAGGCTCATGATAAATATTTGCAGAAGGAAAGGAGGGAGGCAGGGAGGGAGAGAGAAAGGAAGGGAAGGAGGGAGGGAAAAGCCCCGAACTGAGATGAACCTAGATCTTGGTGGAAAAACCCTTTGTAACAAATTTATTAACTTTGCTTGGAATTGTCAAGGATAACAGAAGATAATTTACTCTCAGAATGAGGTGGCATTTGAATATGTTCTGTATACTTTACATGACCCCCATCCCCATGTTAACTAAAGCAGATTAAGGCCCACGTTGGTTAAGAAGAACTCGAGCTGAGAACTTGAACTGGAGCTCAGACCTGCCAGCTTCTAGCCCAGGCTTTTATCCTGATGACTTTTCACTTTGGTTTCCTCTTTCCTCTTCCATCTGAAGAGATGGTAATTTATTTGAAGTCGGGCCCTTACTACCAGATACCACTGCCCTTGTCCACAGGAATGTCAGAGGAAGTAGCTTTGCTCTTAGACAGGTTTAGAGAGTAAAGTCAGAGATGTTCCTCTCCCTTAGTGGCTGAGTTCACGTTCACGTGTTTCTGAATAAGTCAGGGATCTTGATTTAACGGGTGCGATGTGACTTTGCTCAGGAAATGATTTTCTTGTACTTTCAATCTAATGGAAATACTGTACCCTGTTTTTCTAATATTTGTTACCACCTACACAGCGATGTGTTTCACTCAGTCACCGCTCTTTCGGATTTGCAGTGATAGGGCGTCCAATGTCCTACACTCGCCAAAGAATTAGTAGTCCCCACGCTGTAGCCACCAAGGTTTCCCATCCCCTCGGGTTACTGTGTACCTGCGAGTTGCCAAGAGGCGTGCCGTACCCTGATTTTCATTCTCTCACCCCAGAGCACTCTCTTCTCCCCAGCCTCGCCAGGACTGTCTCCCTTTTTCTAATTCCTAGACGCTACATAACAGTGAGGACGCCACAGATTTCTGTGGTATTCTAGAATTCTCCTGGAAGGAAGGTACTTAAAGTGCACCTTTGAGTAAGAGAGATGTGAAATGTTCCTGAAGAGAGCAGGTGACTGGTTATTGCCTGTAGAATTCACTGAAAAGAGGTGTGGGGAATGCTTTGTTTTGTTTTAACATGGTGAAATTTAAATCTGTGTGCCCTCCCCCACTATGGCCGAACCCTAAATCTCTCCAGGAAGGAGCTGGTCCACCTCTGGGAGCTCCGCACTGCAGCCTGAACAGGCAGCAGGGCGCGCCGCGACAGCATGAGGGGCCGGTGTCCTGGTCGGCTCGAGTCAGGCCTGTTTGATTGGCTTCAGAGTTAGTGACCCTCTGTGCTCATGAAATCTTCCCGTGCCTCTTACGCACCCTCCTGGCAGGTCCCAGCCGGTGATACCAAAGTTTACTTATCCTTTGAGCATCTTTCAAGAAAGTTGACTTTCTCACGGATACAAACCCTTTGCAGTTCCGGTAAAGAAATAATTTTTTAAAATGTTGTTGACATCATTAAGGAAGTATACGTACATGTTGAGAAGTACTTCTGGAATATCACCTAAAATTTAAGTTGTAAACTGCATTTCAGTATTTTTCCTTAAAAATTTTATGCTGTAGCACATCCCGCTCCACCTCACGGGAGGGAGGGGCAGATCCGTTCACTTCAGTGATTCTCTTTCCCTGTAAGTGACAGTGATTTGCATATTCTCCCTTTGTGGTTCTCGGAGCGATACTTAACGTGGCAACGTCACCTAAGGGTTTCTCGTTTCTTACACACAGAGACAAAGAATATTAAGGTCTCATTTTGTTCTTTGTAACTAATTACTTCCCTTTCGAATCCCTCCTAAGGTTAGGGAAGAATACTCATCTTTGTCTTTATTAAGGTTTCTTATTCTAATCAGATGCCTTCTTCAGGCTGGAACGTCTGTCTTTCCCTCTCATGTGTCTTTTACCATTTCTCCGTTGAAAGATTCCCCATCCTGCTTCTTGGTAGACGCAGGTGGAAGCATGTCCCTAGCTCCCAGCCACACCTGACATGGGTACGATCCTCCAACAGTCACAGATCAGTACAGATGGTTCCTCTTGTGCCTTTCTTACAAAGCTTAGCACCCTCTGCACTATTGCCTAATAGGACCACACTCTGAGTGACGCCCCCAAAGGCCAGACTGTCCCCATGTCCTCTCAGCTGGGAGGGACACCGCGGGGCACTTCCCGGCCGGCGTGGCAGGCCCAGTCTCCCCCATCCTCTGCGGGGATGGTGCAGAAACAACTGACCGTCCGCATCCTCGCGTTCCGCAGCCACGAATTCAACCAACCGTGATCAAAAAACAATTTTAACTCCAGAGAATTCCCAAAAGCAGAACTGGAGTTTGCCACCTCGGCTCTTTGCACAGCATTTACGTTGTCTTAGGTATAATGAGGCATCCAGAGATGGTCTAGAGTATAGGGGAGGGTGTACGTAGACTGTATGCAAATCTGCCATTGTGTATAAGGGACTTGAGCATCCATGGATTTTGGTACCCACGGGCGTCCTGGAACCAATCCCTTGTGGATACCAAGGGACGACTGTATACTTGCTCTTCAGCTACCTCCACTGCCCCCAAAGCCTCCAGACGTCACCGTTTCATCTGTTCGAGGACATTCTGGTTGCCTTCGTGTCTTCGTGGTTCAGTGTGGAATGGCAGCCTGACAGCCGCTGCAGGCCTTAGAAGCAGTAAAACCCTGTCTCCATTGGCAGGTGTCCTGCACGTGTGGGCACGGTCCCTGCCAGATGCACATATGTGTGTCCCACGCGTGTGTGTAAATTCTGTCAATTGTTAGATCTCCATTGGGACTCGTGGCCATCCCTTAGGGTCCTGGGAACTTCCGGAAGTTTCCTCAGATGCTCAATAGCTCCTTTGTCTGCTCTGCAGGTCTGGCGTCCCCCACTGCCATCACCCCAGTAGCGTCCCCTATCTGCAGTAGAACGAGGGGCACCACGCCAGTTTCCAGACCCCTGGAAGGTGAGTCACCAGGCACCCAATGGGCCAAGAGGTCTGTTATCAGAAGAGCCCTCCGTGCTTCTCTCACCTGTGTTTTCTACTTGTCTAGATATCGAAGCCAGACCAGACATGCAATTAGAATCAGACCTCAAGTTGGACAGGCTGGAAACCTTTCTGAGAAGGCTGAATAACAAAGGTACACGCCAGGAGCCAGAGGGAAGCTTGGGTTCATGTGCTTGTGGCCAGTGTGACTCGGGTTTCAGTGGGTAGCTCAGGAAGCCTAGGAACACCTGCCCTGCTCTCAGAGTCTCTAAATCCCGGATTGCTTTTTCTCCTCAGCTAAATTGTCTTCTATTATGACGTCACCAGTTCATACTGTAAGCATTATCTTTGTTGTTAGGTTTTAAGAAATGAAGTTATTGGTCAACATTGATTAGATTACCAAACTCTGGTTCACTTGGTAATGAACTCGGTAGGGAGCCCCCAATAACACATTTGTTCCTGGATCTAAACCCTTGGGATGGACTTCCCTGTTGGCGCAGTGGTTAAGAATCCGCCTGCCAATGCAGGGGACACGGGTTTGAGCCCTGGTCCGGGAAGATCCCACGTGCCGCGGAGCGGCTGGGCCCGTGAGCCACAACTACTGAGCCTGCGCTCTACAGCCTGCGAGCCACTACTGAGCCCACACGGCACAACTACTGAAGCCTGCGTGCCTAGAGCCCATGCTCCCCAACAAGAGAAGCCACCTCAAAGAGAAGCCCGTGCACAGCAACGAAGAGTAGCCCCTGCTCGTTGCAACTAGAGAAAGCCCGCCCGTAGCAACGAAGACCCAACGCGGCCAAAAATAAAATCAATTAATAAATAAATTTATGAAAAAGAAGTAAATAAACCCTTGGGATGTCATCCAATCAGGATTGTAGACTCGGTAATTTTGCCTTTAACCCTGAAAGCAGATTATTACACGAAATCAACGTGAACTTGGGCCTGATAAACTTTCAGTCGTATATGTCAATTTCCAGTAAGGTAGCAGCTGCTATTATAATCACAAATGATTTCTAAAAGAAATTTCTAGTGAATAAATAAAGATTTCAATACAAAAAAGTGTAACATAACAACAAAGCTGGCAAGGCAAAGAATGCAAACGAGTCAGAGTTCATTACCTACAGGTAACGGTGATCTAGCCCGGGGGTCGGCAAACTAATCCAGCTCACCTCCTCTTTTTGTAAATAAAGTTTTATTGGAACACAGTCGTGCCCATTCCTTAGCATATTGGTAGTAGTTGCTTTTGTACTATAGCAGCAGGGTCATGTAAGGGGCAACACAGGTCAAATAGACTCCCGTGCAAAGCCTAAAATATTTACTACGTGACCCTTTGCAGGAAAAGTTTTCACCAAGCCCTGATCTAGAACGAGGCTGAGCTAGTTCTGCGTCCAAAAGAGCAAAAAGAGCAGGTTCAGAAATTCCCGGTGTGCTGGAGCCTCCATCCCTCCTAGCACTCACAGTGCACGCTCTGTTCAGACGGGAAGTCCTCTCCTGAGAAGCCAGCTGATACCCAGGAAGCATCTACAGAACCCTGGACAGCCCTGTCACGTTTGCTCCACTCCTGGACCTTAGCGGGAAGAAAATCATTTTTAAGATTCAGTGAAGCATAGTTGGAGTCATGTTTTTACACAAATCTCAGGTCATTGATTTGCTTGTTTGTCGGTAGTTGGTGGGATGCAAGAAACGGTCCTCACCGTCACCGGGAAATCCGTGAAAGAGGTGATGAAGCCGGACGATGAGGAAACCTTTGCCAAGTTCTACCGCAGCATGGATTCTGCTCTACCGAGAAGCCCCGTGGAGCTGGACGAGGACTTTGATGTCATTTTCGACCCTTATGCCCCCAAGTGAGTTATTTCGTTTCCCATCTTTCACCCCTGGAGCACGGATTCCTTCACTGGTCTCCACACAGCACTTCCTCGAGAATCTTCTCTCACTGTTACCTCCTTCTGCGATAGAACTTCATTACAGCCAGCCTGATACCAACCAGGGTTCTTGGCCTCCCCCAGTCAATAGAAATTGATAAGAGGCCAGACAAGAAATTCAGGCAGGGCTTTATTGGGACCCCTGCTGCAGCAGGGGCGAGAGAGAACAAGTAACAGGTTCCCTTGCTCGCTCCCCGAGGGGGGTGAGCTGCTTCCTTATATGGGGAGAGGGCAGGGGCGGGTCCAGGGGTCGGGCTGGAGGCGTGGCTTAGGTGGCTTGCCCACCCCTTCGGTGGTGGTGTGCGTATAGGGCATGGGCAGTGCCCTGCTTTGGCTCCTGGTACCCTGTTTTTGCTCTCTGCTCTTCAGAAGCAGCAGTTGGGTTTTTTGGTCTTTCTGTATCCTTTGTCCATAATTTGGCCCAATTGCACATGCACAGTTATTTTTAGTCCCTTATCGTTTTTTGTATTTTGTTGCTTGAGGAGAGGCGTGTGTCCAGGTGCAAGCCCTGCAGCAAAGGGTCTCAGGTCCCAGGTCCCAGCCCGTCTCAAAATCACTATTCTCTAGAACCAGACACTGGGCTAGATAGAGCTTGCGTACCCAGGACAGACGTTCCCTCCGGCAGAAAGCCTTGCATCCCCACCACATGCCTGGTCCATAAAAATAAAGTGACTGTGTTTATCACGTCACTCAAATATTGTTTTGCAGACTTTATGAACACTGGTTAGCAGAAATTTCTATGCCTTTCTTCATTTGACATGTCAAATTCTTACTCAACTTTGCAAACTGTTTGGATCACCTGGGCTTTAATGAATACAGCTAACTGGAAAATCAATGAAACGTGTTACTTAATTTGCAATCATTGATAAGATCAATAGATCTGAGGGTTTTCTCAGTGATGTCCCAGGGTCCCTCTTCATGCAGGAACGTGACTAAACCACCAAAGAGTGTTCCTGGTGTTAGGATTCCCTTGGTTGTGACTGCCACAAAGAAAGCCAAGTCCAGCTGGCTTCAGCAGAAGAGAGGCGTGGAGGGAGTTACAGGTTCACCCCTTGAAAAGCGCAGGCATGAACTCAGGTTCCGGGGGCTCAGAATGAGGTCTCTCGCACCTGGTTCCTTTAGGCTGGCTTTCCTCTCAGTCAGGCTGTCACCACGTGGTAGATGGTCACCCCTCACTCCGGATTTATATCCCATCTCCTTGGCCACCGCCAGCACAGGCAGCTGACCTGCCCAGCCTTCCCAGAAGAAGTTCCAGGCTTGATTTTCTTGGGTTTGCATCCAGCCCTACAGCCATCATTGTGGCCAAGGGGATGGAAGATGCTGATTGGCCAGCAGTGGGTGGTCTTTGGATCCCCCTCCGGAGCCAGGGTAGGGGACAGGGCATGGAGGGAGATGGTTCCCCCAAAGGAAAGTCAAGGAGCTCTTACGAGAAGCAGGGAGAGTGTGCTGGGTGAGCTAATAACCCCACGGCCATCCACCACGTGTATCTGTTGCCCACAAATTTTTCAGAGTGCCCGTCTCTTCCGGAAGTCTGCGTGGTTATCGTAAATGTTTCCTTAAGCTGCTCCTGATACCTGTTTTGCAGTTTTCAATGTGTTCAGTTTTTTTCAATTTGCTACCTTAAGAAAATGAACAATTTGCCATTCCCCACCTTGAAGTAATATTTTGGGTATTTGCATACATTGGTAGTGAACCATTGCTCAGTCTTCTCCTCACCCAAATATTGTTTACATGGTTACATGTAATTCAAACATTGATATGTATGTTCACACACACACACACACACACACACACACAAACACACACACACACGACAATGTTCTGTATGAAAGAGGACCTCCAGGTACAGAGATCCATGCACTTAAGACATTAAAAGCAGCTGGAATCTGCTGGGAAACCATGTGACTGGGTCCACCCCTCTCCCGGTGTCTGGTCTTCTGCCCCAGAGAGCTGAGTGTGCGTGTGTGAGGGTCATAGTTGGTTTTGTGGGCCTCTTTTATTTCAATATATTTTTCAAAATAATGCTTATTTTCCAGAGGGGGCAGTGGGTCGAGAGGAGGCTCAGTGATGGGGAACTTGGGGAGGGAACTGGGAAACTTGCATGGAGAGGAAGCTGAGTCTGGTGGAGAGAGGGTTAAATCAGGAAGCGGTGGCTGGCTGTCCATCCGCGGAGGGCTTACTGGAGCCCAAAGGAGGAGAGGTGGTCCTATTCCGGCAGGAGAAGTAGTGATCAGCGTGTTGTGGGTGCGGTGAGAGGGAAGGACCGCACCCTTCAGGGCTGTCCAGGAGGGGGATGGGCTGCCCCAGAGGCACTGGCCGCTCCTCCAGCTGGAGACCACGGGGCGTGGTAAGAGCGGGGCTCCAGGCGTGGGCTGGCATGTGGAACTAAATGGGCTTCAGTCTCCCACCTCCGAGATCCTCAGTGGAGGGGTGATGGGAGGGGAGGAACTGTACTATTATAACGAAGTCAAGAACTAAAATCGCGGCACCCACTGCTTCAGCTCAGACACACGCAAGCCACCAGGCGTGGGTGACACTGCAGCCCCAGGCCACACCAGCTCTGCTCTGCCTCTTAGGTTGACATCCTCTGTGGCTGAGCACAAGCGTGCAGTGAGGCCCAAGCGCCGGGTTCAGGCTTCCAAAAACCCCCTGAAGATGCTGGCGGCAAGGGAAGATCTCCTCCAGGGGTACACGGAGCAGAGACTGAACGTGGCCTTCGTGGAATCAAAGCGTATGAAAGTCGAAAAGAGTGAGTATCAGGGCCATCCCCAGCTGTGCGCTCGGGAACCGGGGAGCAGGTGACTCTGTCCTCTCCTTTCCCTGCCTCGCAAAGGCCAATGACAGCGCCCAGAGACTCTCATGCAAGAAAAATGAGCAAGTCTGTACACACACGTGCACACCTGCAGAAACTGCTTGGAACAGAAAGGCTTGCAGTGTGGCCCATCTATTCACAGACATCAAATTATCCTGTTTTGTCGAGTTTGCTTTCAAGAGGTTGGAGGAAAGGGAGGTTGCTGGGCTTTGCAATTCAACCCATTTCCAAACACAGCAATTCTTCACTTGATCTTATTCTAGAGCAAATGATTCGCTCTCTCATGGGCAAGTGTCCCAAATCTCTGTTTCTGCATTATTAATTAATGCAGAAACCGGTGCTCTTCACATTGTTTTGGGCAGGACCCTCGGGCTCCTTGGAGCTGGGATGTGGGCTGTGGGGGAGTCGGGAGAGTGGGATGGGGCAGTGAATGGAGCGTGGGAGCAGGCCCGAGGTTTTCATCCCACTTCAGGCTAAACCTTCGGCTTTTATCTGCCTGGTCCTGTGGGGCTCCCCGGTTCTCAGACTGGTTTTCCCAGCGGAGCTAATGGCATGCATAATCTTGTTATTCGGAAGATTCTTGCTGTCATTTTTATTTTCCTATAGTGCTCATAAACCTACTTACTAAAGTTTATTTTTAGAAATAGTCTTTGGATGAAGTGGTTGAGTCTTTCCATTATAACTGGTTTACTAAATAAGATATTACGAAATCTCTATGCCATACGAGTTGTCAGGTAGTGTTATATTTCTTCAGTGTTCGAACCTCATCCCAGCAAAATAATTTTCTGAGTTTCTCTCTAGCATATGCATAGTTCTTTAAACAATGAGCTGGAGAAATAGAGGTTTCTTGGCACAAGTTTTATGTACTTTAACTGTATCTCCACTTTTTGGGGACACATGTACATTTGTTGGTCCACACTGAAAATCCAGCATCTTGTTACAATCTTAAATCTGAGAGCAGGTGATCTCAAGAGATCATGTAGTTGTTCACTTAGCCTCCAGAGAAAGATGAGAACTAAACCATGCCTACAAGGTGCCTGCTTTTCTGCATATAAAGACTTTGGATGGAAGATGTCTAACAGTCTCCCTTAGGAATGCGTTTTCAGCATCTAACACCGTGAGGAACGATAACAGCTTTAGTGGAACTGCAGCGCGAGTCCAGCTCCTGATTTTATACTGATGTGGCTGGTCCACAGGGCCACTCAGTTCTTGTCTCTCTGCATGGCCAGGGTGACACTCTCCAGCAAGCATTTACACTTTCAATCCTATGTTTAATTCCTAACACAAGCTTCACTGCATAGTTAATCAGACTGGAGTATGCTTTCCCCATCAGGATTAACTTGAAAGGAAAACAGGAGTGAGTCACTTATGCACGATCGCTGGGTGTAAACACCGTCATTTCTCCTGAATGTCTTGCTTCCCCTGCACTGTGTTTCCTCCTTTGACCCTCCCAGTGTCCGCCAGCTCCAACTTCTCAGAAGTCACCCTGGCGGGATTAGCCAGCAAAGAAAACTTCAGCAACGTCAGCCTGCGGAGCGTCAACCTGACGGAACAGAATTCCAACAACAGCGCGGTGCCCTACAAAAAGCTGATGCTGTTACAGATTAAAGGTATTTAGAGCGGCAGAGAGAATGACACACGACCAGGGATTTTAGTCTGGTAACATCGGGAGGCCTGACTTCCCCCTACTTGCCCGAAGGAGAAGGGAACGCATGCTTTTGGAGAGCCCACCGGGTGCCACCTCATCTCACATCAACGTTACAGAATCCCACTAGGTGGGAAATATTACGCCCGCGTGGTAGCGCTTCCCGATGCGCCCGAGGCCCCAGCAGCGGCTGAGCAGCAGGGCTGGCTTTGAACCCTGGTCTGTCTGATTCCAGAACCTCAGCTTCTGCTGCTGCTCCGCTTCCCGTGGCCCCGGCCGCACACTGCATGGGGTCACCAGGCACCCCCTCCGCCCCTCTCTCTTTCTCTCTTTCTCTCTTTCTCTCTTTCTCAACCTCTTTTGCTTTCTTCCTCCCTGTCTTCCTTCCTCCCTTTCCTTCCTTCTTTCTCTCTCTCTTCCCTCCCTCCCTCCCTGTCTCTCTCCCTCTCTCTCTCTTCCTCTATCTCTTTTCCTTTCTTCCTTCCCTCCCTCTCTCCCTGTAGCAAGGAGCCCTAACCCACAACCAGGGGGGCTCTGGCTCTGCCCCAGTGACTTAGCTGCCTCGGGCGGCACTGCTGTAAATTAATGCTCAAGAAAAGCATGACCTGTCCTCTGCTTCGCTGGGGGTTGGCAGGGTGTATCTGCGTGGCCACTGTCCTTTCTAGTGTATTTAAAAGACCCGTGAAAAGTGCACACCACCCGCCTCTGTTCCTACGTTGTGGCGCAGAGACTACACCATCAGTGTGATTGTGGAAAGATTGAAACCGTTTAGGAGGAGTTGGAACCTGCACAAGGCAGTGCTTCCCTCTGAGCTGAGTCCTCTCCAGACTCAAAGTTTTCGGTTTAGAGAAGAACTCCCAAGGATGCAGAGGCTCTCTGAAGGCCCTCGCCTTGCCCCGGCCCGCAGAGGCTGTTAAGTGTAGGAGGTGGGCTGAGTGGAGAGAGATCAGGAGATGAGTGGGGGAGGGGAAAGGAGGTGTTTGCTGGTGTCCCTGGGGGAGGGAACCTTAATTAATCTATTCACGTTCTGTCAAGGGACACTGCTAATGGTCCTGGGAAACATGGTGACCTCTGGGAACCTGCCACCAGGGAAGGTCATCGACGAGGCTATGCCTCTAAGTGCCCTGGGTCATGGGAACTCACGTGAACAGATGAGGCTGTTCAGGATGGGAAGTCGGGGGCGGGGATGCTTCGGACGCGGGGTGCTTCCGGGTCGGCCCTGCCGGGGCTGCGGGACAGTGCTCGTCTCGGGGGAGACGGTGACCCTGTGCCTCGTGCTCAGGAAGAAGACACGTGCAGACGCGGCTGGTGGAACCTCGCGCTTCTTCCCTCAACAGCGGGGACTGCTTCCTCGTGCTGTCCCCCCACCACTGCTTCCTGTGGGTCGGAGAGTTTGCCAACGTCATAGAGAAGGCGAAGGTCGGTATCTGAGGAACGAAAGTGGTCTCGTTTTGCATCTCCTTTAGACACAGGTAGAATGTTCTTCCAGTGGCCAGATCCCCAGAAAGCTGCTTAAACGTCCAGTGTTTCATTCAGGCGAGAGGGGACAGGCGTGTTTATCGTCCAGAAGGTCTCTGAAACGAGCTCCTAGTAAGTGCTTAAGGGGGATGTTTTAAAAGGAGTCTGACCTGTGCCTCCAGGTTGGAAGTTCTGCTTCATCCTTCCTTCTGTGGAGAAAAAGAACTGGCCCATCACTTCCAAGTTGTTTATCCTAGGTGTCTAGGAAGTCCTGCTGTGGATCTATTGAATGAGTCTATTGAATGAGACTTTAGTGGGAGAAGACCAGGGAGTGGGTATTTTTATTTGGGGTTTTCTTTCCCCTTTATTTATTTATTTTTAATTGAAGTCGAGTTGATTTACAGTGTTGTGTTAATTTCTGCTGTACAGCAAGGTGATTCAGTTATACATATATATACTCTTCCATCTTCTTTTCCATGACGGTTTATCACAGGCTGTTGAATGTAGTTCCCTGTGCTCTACAGTAGGACCTTGTTTTTTATCCATCCTCTATATGATGGTTTGCATCTGCTTATCCCACACTCCTACTCCATCCCTCCCCCACCCGCCCCCTCGCCCTTGGCAACCACAAGTCTGTGCTCTATGTCTGTGAGTTAATTTCTGTTTTGTAGAGAGGTTCATTTGTGTCATAGTTTAGATTCCACATGTAAGTGATATCATATGGTATTTGTCTTTCTCTTTCTGACTTACTTCACTTAGTATAATCATCTCTAGTTGAATCCATGTTGCTGCAAATGGCATGGTTTTGTTCTTTTATGTGGCTGAGTAATGGGATGGGTATTCTTAAAATCTTCATGAATGATCTTTTGAATTTGAAGATGGACAGGTGTTGCTGTAAAGAATGGATGCCCCCAGTCCTTTCGTTCCATTTTCTTGACTTTTAGACAGTCCCCAGCCGCCAGTGCCCTCGGACCCTGTGGTCACAAGGTTTTCCTTCCAGACACGCTGCCTCTCTGCTCTGACTTCAGCGTTGCCCCTCCCTCTGACCGTGGGCTTGTCTGCGCAGGTAACTGCGTCCCTCTCTCTTTTTAGGCCTCAGAACTCGCAAGTTTAATTCAGACCAAGAGGGAACTTGGTTGTAGAGCTACGTATATCCAAACTATCGAAGAAGGAATTAACACACACACTCATGCAGCCAAAGACTTCTGGAAGCTTCTGGGCGGCCAAACCAGTTACCAGTGTAAGCGTTTACTGCATCTCAGAGAATGAGACTTGCCTACCTTTCCTCCTCGCCTGCTTCCTTCTCCCAAACCAGCCTCCCTCCAGTGGGAAACATAATGTCCTCTTCCCGTTCTTACCCCAAAGCTGCTGGAGACCCAAAGGAAGATGAGCTCTATGAAACGGCCATAATAGAAACCAACTGCATTTACCGACTAATGGATGACAAACTCGTTCCTGATGACGACTACTGGGGGAAGATTCCAAAGTGCTCCCTTCTGCAGGCAAGAGAGGTACAGTGAGTGGTCTGCCCTTCGGCAGGAAAGCCCTTGGCCCCGGGCTGCCCGCTAAAACAGGCAGTAAGTACCGACAGACGCTAGCCAGGGATGGTACTCGCTGCACACCAGACATCTTTTTATTTTTATTAACTTGTATCTTACATTGGAGTCTAGTTGATTCACAGTGTTTTTTTAGTTCCCGGTGTACAGCAGAGTGATTCCGTTATACACATACATGTATCCTTTTTCACATTCTTCTCCCGTTTAGGTTATTACAGAATATTGACCAGAGTTCCCTGGGCTATACAGTAGGTCCTTGTTGGCTGTCTGTTTGAAATGTAGTAGTGTGTACATGCAGAGACATCTTTTTAAAGGCTACCTACCAATCTGTGATTTCAAACCGTTACTGCCATCTTAGATGCTGATACCGAATTCCGAATGTTGTTCAGAGGAGGATGGGTCATTGAAGGCTTTTCTGTTTTAGGCCAGATGGAAATACGACTTAGTCCCGTCTCTTGATTTTTGTATAAACATTAAGTATCTTTCAGTCCTTAGGTTTCAGGAGACATAGGTGTACCTATAGTGTGTGCGTTTGCCAAGTAATGTGCTCATTTTTCCTCTCACACCAGCACATATTTATTTTTACAAAATTACATATATTTCCAGCACCACTAAGTGTTTTTTTTTTTTTTTTTTTGTCTGCACCACTCAGCTTGCGGGGATCTTAGTTCCCCGACCGGGGATCAAACCCGAGCCCCTGGCAGTGGAAGCTGGAGTCCTAACTACTGGACCGCCAGGGAAGTCCCACCACTAAGTATTCTGAGTGTTGAGAAAAAAACGGGAAGACGCAAAAGGACTTTAAATTTCGTTGGGTAGAAGGCTAGCAGAAAGGATGTAATCCAAAGATAGACTGATTGTATGACAAATTTAAACGGAGAAAAAATGTCACAGAAAAAGAAATAATCAGGAATGATTTTAAAGAGAAGGTGAAATTGAGCCTAGTTTGCAGTTAAGTAGAATTGGGATCGCTGGAAATGAAGAAAGAAATTATTCTAGGAAGAAAGCGTAGAACAAACCAACAGGTATGTAAATAAGAGCACTGAGTTCATGTATTCATTCACCAAACACTTAGTGAGCCCGACGGTAAATACGTTAATGAGTACAGTATGTTCTTTGCCCTTGAGGGCCCTAGAATTGTATAGGGGAGAAAAGACATCACTGGGTCCTCAGTGCCATGTGAAGCGACCCTTATGAGCTAAGTGCGTGAATGACAAAGGAGGAAAGGCGGAAGGAAGGGCGGGGCCAGGGAGGAAGACCTGCTTAAATAGCTGTTAGGAATCAGAAGTGTTGGGCAGCCCATGTGTTTGGAGGAGGGGTGTTAACCTGGGCATTTAGGACCACAAGACAGAAGTCATCCCCACAGGGCAGAGGCTGGCTTGGCTGTGCTTGTACTGAATGCTTCGTTAGTATTTGAATCATCACCTGTTGGACTCACGGTCACTAGAGACCCTGGTTCAACGAGAACATGCCCTTGAAGTGAACACGTTCTTCCGTGCCATTTCCCCAGGTCCTGGTGTTTGATTTTGGGAGCGAAGTTTACGTGTGGCACGGGAAAGAAGTCACATTAGCGCAACGGAAGATAGCCTTTCAGCTGGCAAAGCACTTATGGAACGGAACCTTTGACTACGAGAACTGTGACATCAACCCCCTGGACCCTGGAGAGTGCAACCCGCTCATTCCCAGGTACCGCTGGGGCCCTGGGCAGCCGAGGCTCCCACCGCAGTGTTCAGCCTTCACCCTTCAGGGGTTTTAGTTTTCATAAGTGATTGCAGGGCAGTACCACAAGTATTCACAACGAGAACAGTGCTTTCGCTTCTCCCTAAGAGATACAGAAATGTGGACGGTGTGGTCGTCTGGAAGGTGCTCCTGTTATATTTCAGTTCTTGAAGGAGACAAATCGATGGTACCTGCAGTATTCAGGTGCTGCTGTCACGTATAATCTGTTGTTTAAACCAATGACTTGCTGACCTGAAAAGCTTGCCAGGCCCTGGAATTCAGCCGTGGGTCTGAAGGTGCAAAAGCAACGCGTCTCTTTCTGAGTTCACACCTTCCAGCCCAGCCCTTGAATTCCATTTAGCTGGCAGTAGGTGATGCCTTTTGGGGGGAGGGAGGATGCGGTATTGAAATAATGGCTGTAATTATAGTATTTCTGACAGTCTACTGGACTTTTAAAAGTCATTTTGGCAAATCAGCCGAAGGTGCACGAAACTCTCAGAAATACGGTCATGAAAACAGGAATTCTTACATGCAAAGGACCATTGTTTATCTCTTAACTACCAGGAAGAAAGAGAAGTGCGTTTAAACCGTGCATATGCCACGTAATGGGTCAGAAATTGCACATCAAAACTGCTTTGTGATGTTTCCAGTTGAACTGACACACAGATTTCAACCTTCCTACCTAGTTTCCTATTTTAAAATACAATTATTGATTTTATTATTCATTGTCATTATAGAAACAATTCAAAGGGATGTCAGTGTAGGTGAAAAGGTTTCAAATCCTTTTCAAGCGAGTGCACATTTAACATAAAATTAGTACTGAAACAACTAGTTTTGTAAGGCCTAAAGCTAAGACTAAAAAGAATGTTCTAGTTGGTATAGTAAAAAAAAACATACTGAAGCATAAAATCTGTGTGATGGACGATTTATATTTAGTCGTGACATCATCCGAGATCTGAAGGTAGATGAGTGGGCACCTAACCCACTGGCTCTCAACATCTCCCAGATCAGAAGCACCGGGGAAGCTTTAAAACAAAAAAATGCATGTGCCGGTCCTGGCCCAGGAGCTGTGTTTTCAGTTGGGGTGGGGTGGGGTTTGTGTGTCAGTACGTCTTAAAAGCTCCCCCAGGGATTTGAAGGTACAGCCAAGGTAGAGCGCCCCGCCCTTCTTCACCGAGGAGTCATGACTTAGCCCAGCTCAGACCTGCAAGTCAGGACGGAGGTGGAGAGCATCCAGCTTCACACCCTCCTGCTGCAGACCTGCCCTCTGTGCTCCCTGACCTCACACATCCAAGATGCATTGCTAAGCTGAGACCAAGTGTCTTTCCATAGGCACCTTAGCAAGTCTGCCGAGTGGAATTTATACAAAAGACAGTCACTCAGCTATTTTCTGATAAGGACCACAGCCTTCAGGGTAGCCCTGAATTTTCCACAGTTGCTGGTATTTGGTTCCTAAGTCCCGGGAGCCTTGGCAGTGGAAGTATTTGCACACAGTGCCTTTTATCCTTTCAGTCCCCTTTGAAACGGGCAGCCCCCCTTGATGTGCCTTAGCCATGATGCCAGAAACTGTGGTCTGGACCAGACAGGACGTGACGAAGCACGTCAGGGGCCACTGCAGGGCCCAGGAAGCACTGCCCCTCGGTCTGATGGCCCCAATCCACAAGCCAGGGTTGGTCTGGAAGGATGGGAAATACCCGCACCTTAACCTCAGGGCTCACCCCCTTCGGCACGTCTCTTCTTGGCTCTGCGCATTTCTAAGCGAGCTGTGTTCCGAGCTCAGCGTCAGACTCTGAGATCCCGAAGCGGTTCGGACCTCCCGACTGGGCTACGCTGCTTCCTCCCCCGTCCTTGTGCTCTGCCTGCCCGCTGCCCCGTCCAGTGGCCTAGAGATCAACATGCACACATTCACTTTATGATTCACGAGAGTGTGTTCACTTGGGGAACAGAGGAGAATTTCCTGTTCCTGGAGACTGGACATCTCCATTGTAACGTGACTTACAAAAAGACAGGATCAGGGTGAGCATACATTCCTCCACCTGTTCACTACCCTGACGGAAACGCGGCGCGCCCCCGGGGTGAGCACGGGTGGCGTAAAGGAGGCGAGGAAGCCACGCGTGTGACCCCTGCCTGTGCTGAGCTCCCGGCCGAGCGTGCTGCCCCCCAGGGGACCCCAACACGAGAATTTGCTGGAACGCCAGGCAGGTCCAGTCCTGCCGTGGGTCACATCACATTCAGGCACGTCAGCTCCAAGGACACAAAGCCCTGCAAGGCTTTGGGCTAAAATAGCAAAACGCCACTGATTGGGTCACATAAGTGAAAGCGAACCGTTCACCTGTCTACTGCCTACGTATTCTGCGTTCCTCTCACTCGCCACGTGTGTGGGTTTTGGACTTCTCGGGCTCGGCAGGACTTGTCTGATCTTGGTTCTTTTCCCATCCCCTCCCTTCCCCGACCCACCCGACAGAAAAGGACAGGGGCGGCCTGACTGGGCGATATTTGGGAGACTTACAGAGCACAACGAGACGATTTTGTTCAAAGAGAAATTTCTCGACTGGACGGAAATGAAGAGACCTAACGAGAAGAACGCCAGCGAACTTGCCCAGCACAAGGTATGTGGGACGATCAAGCCCCAACCTCAGGGCTTGGTCTGGGTCCCGGCAGAGGGGCCTTCATGCTAAAAGCCTTCCTGGGGTTTTCCTAGGACAGCAAACCGGCCTCCAGTCACGTTCTGACTTCACGAGGTGAAAGCAGCCGTGTTTGCGGCTCCGGGTTTATCGGCGGCCCGTTCACAGTCGTGGCTGTCTGTCCCCTAAACGCAGCCTTTCTTTAAGTGCCCCGAAGCAGCCTGAGCGCTGTACTTGAGGCCGTCCCACCGCCGGCGCAGCAGTGTGGAGTGCGACGGGCTGCCGCCGAGCATCTCTGCGTTCTCTCCTAGGACGACCCGCGGGCAGAGATCAAGCCTTACGACGTGACGCGGATGGTGCCGGTGCCCCAGACGACAGCCGGCACCGTGCTAGACGGGGTCAACGTGGGCCGGGGCTACGGCCTGGTGCAAGGGGACGACCGCGGGCAGTTGGAGGTCGCCAGCCTGTCGGTGGACGTCTGGCACATCCTGGAATTCGACTACAGCAGGCTCCCCAAGCAGAGCATTGGGCAGTTCCACGAGGGCGACGCCTACGTGGTCAAGTGGAAGTTCATCGTGAGCACGGCAGGTGAGTGAGCCACTCGCGTGTCCCTCGAGCCCCGCCGCGGGGATCGTGGCTGCCGGATACGGAGCGCGTGCCGTGTCTGCCCCAGCCGCGGGCGAAGGACCGGTCGAGGCCTATTCCCTTTGAGAACCTCCTCGTAAACCTCGTGGATAGATTCCTAACACCCCACCGTGGCCGGCAGCTGTGACGTCTCCCTCTAGAAAGCCGACTGGCGTGGTAAGGTTCCTCTGCCGCCCTCGCCCCTCCCCTGCCCCGTCCCCAGAGGCTTCCTAGGAAAGCGATGATCTGTCCCCACATGACGGTCACCATGTGGCTGGATGCTGCCGCAATGAAAGCCATTAAGTAACACAGAGCCGACGCGTCAGTGCGGAAACAAAAGGGTGCCATGACGTCACAGTAAATCCACGCCCAGAAGACGTAGTCAGAATGAAAGGCGCATTTCCTCTGAGGCCGAGAGCGCTGACCGTGCTCTGTGGGTCTGGAGGAATAAAGACACGGTCAGAACTACTCGTGGTTCCCACGAGTGCTGTGCTCCTCGTGGCGAAACAACACACTCCGCGCTGTGCTCTGCGCTAGAGGCAGCGAGGGCGGACAGCAGCAGATTTGGGAGAAATAATCCCTTTTTCCTGCCAAGAAGAAAGCACGAATCAGGCCGTGCACAGTGTCCCGCAGCCCGGCGCATTTAGGAGACAGTTTATGACACAACTCGGTGGCCCCGAGATTCACTTGCCAAGGGAGTTCGTTCACCTCTTTCCAGCCCCGTTGCCGTCTGGGTGTGGCTGCCCCGCCGGGCACAGGGCGGAGGCCACGGTTAGCTGATCAAACACCTGCAGGCTTAGAGCCATTTGGTTTCTTTCCTAATGTATCTCTGTGGGTAAGACACCTTTTAAAATTTATCTTATTGAAACATAGTTGATTTACAATGTGGTGTTAATTTCTGCTGCACAGCAACGTGACTCAGTTTTATATATATATATATATATATATATATATATATGCTTTGTCATTGGATATTGAATAGAGTTCCCTGTGCTCTGCAGTAGGACCTTGTTGTTTATCCATCCTATAGACACTAGTTTGCATCTGCTCACCCCACCTCCCAGTCCGTCCCTCACCCCCCTGGCAACCACAAGTCTGTTCTCTATGTCTGTGAGTCTGTTTCCATTTCGTAGATAGGTTCATCTGTGTCGTATTTTAGATTCTACCTATAAGTGATATCATATGGTATTTGTTTTTCTCTGTCTGACTTACTTCAGTTAGTTTGGTAATCTCTAGGTCCATCCATGTTGCTGCAAATGGCATGATTTTGTTCTTTTTTATGATTGAGTAGTATTCCATTGTGTGTATGTGTATGTATGTGTGTGTATATGTGTGTGTGTGTGTGTATATATATATATGTATATATATACACACACACATATATATATATATACACACACACATACATACACACCACATCTTCTTGATCCATTCATCTATCAATGGACATTTAGGGTGCTTCCATGTCTTGGCTGTTGTGAATAGTGCTACTATGAACATTGGGGTGCAGGTATCTTTTTGAATTATAGTTTTGTCCAGGTATATTCCCAGTAGTGGGATTGCTGGATCATATGGTAATTCTATTTTTAGGTTTTTAAGGAACCTCCATCCTGTTCTCCATAGTGGCTGTATCAATTTACATTCCCACCAGCAGTGTAGAAGGATTCCCTTTTCTCCACACCCTCTCCAGCATCTGTTACTTGTAGAGGTTTTAATGATGGCCATTCTGACCAGTGTGAACTGGTACCTCATTGTGGTTTTGATTTGCATTTCTCTAATAATTAGCCATGTTGAGCATCTTTTCATGTGCCTGTTGACCATCTGTATGTCTTCTTTGGGGAAATGTCTATTTAGGTCTTCTGCCCATTTTTCAATTGGGTTGCTTATTTTTTGTTGTTGTTGAGTTGTATGAGCTCTTTGTATATTTTGGAAATTAAGCCCTCATCAGTCACATCGTTTGCAAATATTTCCTCCCAGTCCATAGCTCTCTTTTCATTTTGTTGATGGTTTCCTTTGCTGCACAAAAGCTTGTAAGTCTGATTAGGTCCCATTTGTTTATTTTTGCTTTTATTTCTATTGCCTTGGGAGACTGACCTAAGAAAACATTGGTACGATTTATGCCAGAAAATGTTTTGCCTGTGTTCTCTTCTAGGAGTTTTATGGTGTCATGTCTTATGTTTAAGGAATAAGACCCTTCTTTTGGGTGTCAGTAAATATTCCTGGCCCTGCCTTCCAGAAGCATGTGGTATAAATGACGGGGGGTGGCGGTGGGCAAGTATGGAAGAGGTGCTTGCCTCCTGCTGGGGTAGGAGAGCTCCGTTCCCTGAATAGGACCTGGCGGCTGTGGGAAAGCCCAGCGGCCAATGGGCAGGCATCGGAGGTGGGGAGACGGACCGCAGGCCGAGAGGCACCGCTCTGGGCTTCACCACCCGCACTAGGTGAGTGCCTCACGGAGGCTCCGCGGGATGTGTTCTGTCCTTTCGCTAACTTCTCAGAAGAGAAACAGGACACCAAGATTAAGGAACGCCCCCTGCAGTCACACGGCTAGGAGAGAACAGGGCTGGACACTAAAAGCCCCTTTTTTTACCCAAGGAGGCCTTATAGCCTGGGTCTCAGTCTTCTCTCAGGCCCCACGTGCCAGCTGTGTAACTTGGGGAAAGTGACTTAACCTGTCTGAGCCTCGGTTTTCTCACCTGGAAAAGCGCTTCTAAGACCCGGCCCGCAGGGTCCCAGGATCTGGTGCGCGATGTTCAGCGCAGAGCCGACCGCTTACTTACGTGAGGCTACAGGAAATCATCATCGCTGACGTTCTCAGCAGGCAAAGCATCGTTCCTGCACTGAACCTGAAGATCAGACAGATAACGTGGCCCCACCCCAAACGACAGCAGTTCTCAGAAGGTCTCTGTGGTGGGTTTAGGCTGCTGAGTGCGTGCGGAGTTGGCGAGCTGACGACTAATCTGTGCCGCGTGGCAATGAAGACAATAAGAGAGGATTCAGCGGGGAGAGATCTGCTGACCCTTGGTGTCGTGGGCCTGCACCCGTCGCTCTCCTCCTTAAGATACAGGAAGTGAAGGGACTCGGTGTTCTACAAAACCACACTGGGCACTACGGTTTGAAATTCAGTCGTTTCCTTACCTCAGCTGTTAGATATAAAACAGGAAGTAATGGTCAGTGAAAGGGTGACTAAAACGACAGGAAAATGAATGAACTTTAAGAACGGATCTCAGGTTTCTGAGGTCTTCCTTGACTATTTACTTGGAGACCCCTAAGAAACGCTGATTTGACCCAGGCAAATGCTTGCTGTATTTCTCCCCGGCGAACACAAGGTACATGTCACGGCCTTATCCAGCAGCACCGTAATGGGCAAAGTGACAGCTTTGACCAAGCCCAGCTGCGGAGGATTAAGTGAGGCCGGGCAGCGCTCAGATTCCAGGCCGTCCCTCGGGGGGCAGAAAAGCGCGGCCCGATGGCATCCGCAGCTGCCCTGTGGTCGTCACGGAAGCCCCGGCCCCGCGGTGTCAGCTGGTCCAGCCCTCACGCTGCTCAGACCCCACAGGGGCCGCACCTGCCGACGGGGCTGAGCCCGGGGCCCCTCTGGGGCGGGCCCAGCGGACAGCAGTCCCGGGGGACACAGCGCAGTCGCCCTGTTGGCAGATGCCGGGCAGCCTGCTCTTGCGAAGTGAACTGTGGCCCCCAGACTAGGGAGCCCAGAGGCCCCAGTGGTCAGTGTCCTGCCCCAGAGGCTGCCTCAGGCGCTGCAGGGTGTGACTCGTGTCCCCCCAGGGTCAGCAGACAGGCAGCTCTGGGCACCCAGGGACACTGCGTCAGGCCACGCTGGAGCGCCATCCAGGGGCCAAGTTCCTGTAGTAGGGGGTCGGTAAATGGGGTCCGGCTGCAAGACAGCGCCAAGAGCAGCTCGCTCTTCGTACCTCGGTTTTCTGTTACTTCGTAAACGCAGCTGCTGGCGGTGAACTTCCTCTTGAAAGCAGGGTGGACGCGGGATGCAGCGACACGCTCAGTTCGGCCTCGGGGCCAGGCCGCAAAGATGATAGCCCAGCAGCTGTTACTATATAGCTTAGCCTTTAATTTGCTAAAATTAAAACGAAAGAAATGAGTCAAAAAGTAAGTTGTACATAGGATTAAATTTGGGGTATGCTGAAGAAAACTGCAAGGAAAATTCATGAAAACTTTTATGGGATATTTTTAAGGAAATATCCTATTTTAGGTATATACACACAAGCCCGTTTTTGAATGTCAGGATGTAAAACATTGGTTGGTTATTCAAGTGTGAACGTATATTTACACAAAGTGCTACCCAATTCCAAGATACGTGTCAGCTGCTGTGATCTGTGGTCTGTTTCATGCACATCTCTCCCCAGTAATCTAGTTGACATGAGAGTGCGGGATTGCTAATCAAAGGTGAACGTTTGCTCCTACCTGAGTTAGCGAAGTTTCAATGGAGTGGCTTCCAGGTTAACAGTGGACATGTATCATCTATTCATGGATGGTTCCTGTTCACTTTGCCCACTTCAAACTACACAAACTTGACCATTTCCGGTTCACAGTAGAAGGCACTAAAGGCTGAGCTTGGTCAGAATCCTTTAAGAATTCTCATAATCATTTATGAAAATTGTCCTAGAGGACTTTGATAAAGGGCCCCCGCAAAAAAATCACGTAAGTATGGCCCCTGACCTCTTAAGAACTTGAAAACAATGAGCTTCCTTTTTACCTTCAAACCTCAAGACAGCTGTGACTTTGTCGGTGGGACTGGAGCTGAGGAGGACTGAGGTCGTATAGAACCAGGGGATCCAGTTCTTTTTTTTTTTTTTAATTAATTTATTTATTTAATTTATTTTTGGCTGCGTTGGATCTTCATTGCTGTGCACAGGATTTCTCTAGTTGCAGTGAGCGGGGGCTACTCTTCGTTGCAGTGCGTGGGCTTCTCATTGCAGTGGCTTCTCTTGTTGCGGAGCACGGGCTCTAGGCGCGCGGGCTTCAGTAGTTGTGGCTCATGGGCTGTAGAGTGCAGGCTCAGTAGTTGTGGTTTGTGGGCTCTAGAGCGCAGGCTCAGTAGTTGTGGTGCATGGGCTCAGCAGTTGTGGCTCGTGGGCTCTAGAGCGCAGGCTCAACGGTTGTGGTGCACAGGCTTCGTTGCTCCTTGGCATGTGGTATCTTCCTGGACCAGGGCTCGAACCCGTGTCCCCTGCATTGGCAGGCAGATTCTTAACCACTGCACCACCAGGGAAGCCCCAGTTATTATTTTTGGTTGCTAACACGTGTGGGTACCATAGCCACCTGCATCCTCCCTGGGTTGACCCCACCTGGGGCCACCCGGGCATCTGAGTCGAGAACTTAGTCTCCGGATGCCCCATGGTCGCTGCCACTCGGGCCTCTGCTCGCGCACCTCCTCGGAAAGGTCTTCCCCCACCAGGCACTCGCAGCAGCCCTCCCCCGCTCCGTGTCACATCCCGTCTTTTCCTCACGGCGCCTCCCACCCTCCGGAGCTGCCTTGCTCAGCGCCATAGCCCAGTATCCTGAAGAGTCCCTGGCACACAGTAGGTGCTCAGTAAGTATCTGCTGAATGAAGAAATGAGAGAAATCTGGAGAGAGATCTGTTCCTAAAGGTTGCAGTTTGGGGTCTGAAATACCATCTGAAACGACCACTTGCCCAGAGAACCTTCCGTGACTGCCTTTCAGTGGGGTCTGTGTTCTGTGTTCTGCTGACAGGTATCCAGTGCCTGCGAGGTCCCAGACAGTGAGGAGAACCAGCCCTTAATCCTGGCTACAGCCCTGGCGGCCGATAGCATTTAAATCCCAGATTATTTTGTGAAAGCCATAGGTCAGCAATTTCTCTCTCCCCTTTCTGACACAACTTGGAGACTTCAAAGTGGTTTTTTTTACTAGAATAGTCTTAGCAGACTACATTTTCCCTTCGTGCTTAAGGCTGGCCCAGCAGTCGTTTGCAGTGTCTTTTCTCCCCCAGCTAACCTTCTGCCAAAGGATGGTGTCATGTGGAAAATGCGTCTGTCTTCGGGAGCCCTTGACCCTGCTCTGGCGTCCCCACTTTTCTCTGTCACGCACTTGGATGGTCTGCCACCTCCCTCAGGATGACAGGTGTTTGCTTAGGGTATCAGGAGGGCCCTGGAGATCATTTTTCTCCAGTTTGGAGGCTCAGGATCCGTTAGCTAGAAGAAAGGCGGTTTCTCTCTCCTCCGAAGCCATGACCGACGTTCCCCCAGCTGTGAATGACTTTTCTCCCCAGCGCTGCGCCTTCACTGTTCGTCCTCACAGGGCCTGGAGGCCTGAGCTGGCACTGGCTCTCCTTGGGCTTTTTCTGCTGCTCACCCCGCGCTCTGCTCTTGTGTGTGTCCACAGTGGGAAGTCGGCAGAAGGGCGAGCACCCAGTCAGGGTGGCCGGCAAAGAGAAGCGCGTCTACTTCTTCTGGCAAGGCCGGCAGTCGACTGTGAGTGAGAAGGGCACATCGGCTCTGATGACGGTGCAGCTGGACGAGGAAAGGGGAGCCCAGGTAAGTCCTGGAGGCAGATGCGCCGGAAATGAGGGAGCTGGCCTTTCCGGGAGCCGGAGGGTGTGTGGCCTGGTCCCCTAAACACGAAGACAGTATCATCCGAAGCCCCTTTAGTCCTGGTCTGGCTTCTCCAGATGTCAGGGTCTGCCTCATCTTTCATCTCGCCACCCCCTCACCAGGAAGGCAGACCTCTCGCAATATGACCTTAAAGTACACCTGCAAATAGTAAATCCACAAAACAAGTGCAGAGAGCCCATGGGTGGTTTTTTTTTAAGTTTCCACTGGACTGATCAAGGAACTAAAACAAAGAGATGCCATTTTCCGCGCCTCAAATGGCAGAGATTTTTAAAAGACTAGATCCAGGGCTGGCAGGGATTCAGTAGGACGGGTACCCGTGCCTGCTTCCACTGAGAAGTGTGAACTGCCATCCCGAAAGCAACCATGGCTTAGGAACCTTAAGATGCTCATACCCTTTGATCAGTGATTCCACGTACACAAACCCACCCTAAGGAGATATCAGGGACTGATGTAAAGTGTCTGCCCAGCATCTGCGTTCCTCACAGCAGCCTGAGTGATTTTTCTAGGACACATCAGATGGTGCCCCTCCTTGTCCTTCATCACACTCGGACTACCATCCGAGGGTCTCCCGGGGGTCAGCCCTGCACCCCCCTCCAACCTCCCTCTTCTTGCACCTGGTCAGGCTACTCCCACCTCCTTGCAGTTCCTAGACACACCGCTTTCCGCCCCCCCACCCCAGGGCCTTTGCACTGATTCCCCGGCCTGGAACACTCCCCCTGAAACCTTACACGATTCGGGTTTCTGTTTGAATGTCGCCTCCATGTTTTATCCACATCTCTCCCCATTTTCCTGTCCTTCTCTGTCCCTTTGCTCTGCTTTATTTTTTCATAGCACCTACCCCTACGTAAAACAACATTCATTTTGTTTACTTATTTATTCTTTGTCTTCCCCGTGAGCATGAAAGAGACTATGTCTGTCCTGGTCTTACCCACCGTTATAACCCCAGGGCCTGCATGACGCCTGGCAGGTACCACTACCCCAAGTCAAGGTTTTGAAAGCATTTCTTTTTAATGTTTTGTCCCTTCCTTTATTACCAGTAATTAAGAGTTAACTCTGGGGTTTTGGGGACCATAACACCCTGTGCAGATCCTTTTACTATCTTGGATGAATAGTTAAAACTAACATCAGGAAGGAGAGCAGAGGAATTTTCTCCAGAAATAGATCCACACTCATTCAGCCTTCCAGGTTCCTAAGAACCAGTCCTCTTCCCTAGAAAGTGTTTAATGCAGATGTTCTACTATGGACTATATTTTCCAAGTAGCTTTCAGGGACAAACAGTTGTTTCATAGTGGATCATTTCAGCTGTTTTTTTTTTTTTTCTCGTAAAGGCTGTGAACGAATATGTTTTATCATGCCTTCAAAATCATCCTTAGAGTTTTGAGTCTTAATCTAATTGGAGCATTTAATTTTTTTATCAATCCAACGGATGGAAAAATCACTGCAGAAATAGAAAACACTGCCACAGAACGGCTCTTAATGACACAGAGGGGCCCTGAGATTGATAAGTTAACTCATGGTGAGAAATGTGTCCTACCTTTCAACGTTCCCCGACTGCCAGGCTCAGTAAACATTTCCTTGTTTAAGGGGATACACCTTGGCAAAGTGAGAGTCAGTTGACTCAGCCCTACGTACGTTCCTGTTACTCTGCTGCGTCTCACGCTGATGCGTAACTGTTGTGCTGACAGAGGCGCCGCTGAGTGACAGGCCCTGTGAGTGGACCAGAGCCTGCAAGAGACAGTTCTTTTCCCCGGAATCATTAAGTCAGGGATTAGTCATTCTCACTGCTGAGAGATTTTCTTTATTAAAAACATGTTTAAGTTAATCACGTTATATCCGTACCATGGAACACTACCATTAAAATATCAAAATTCATGTTAAGAATCTTATGTGACGACAGAAAAACGTCAGCTGAAGAAAATCCAGGGATAAAGCAACATAAAAAACAGCGATCCTATTTGGGAAAAATGTATACCTGAAAAATACTTTGCATTATAGGAAAGCTACACGCCAGAATTGTAGTAGTGTTCTCCATAAATCACAGTGTTATCAGTGGCTTTTATTTGTACTTCTCAGTATCTTTCAGATTTTCGACAACAGGCATGTGTTATTTTTATGACTCTGCAAAACCAGGACACGTGACTCACTGTAATGTGTTTAAATCGGAAGGTCCAGGTCCTGCAGGGCAAGGAGCCCCCCTGTTTTCTGCAGTGTTTCCAGGGAGGGATGGTGGTCCACTCCGGGAGACGGGAGGAGGAAGAAGACAACGCACAGAGTGAGTCACTTTTGCTGCTGGAATTCGACTCTGTTCTCCTCTCCGGGAAGGTATTTTATAGGCGTGGGCTTTAGAGTAACTCTCTCTTCATGTAGCTGCGGCCTGACCAGCGAAGGCCTCCTGATGTCTGCCTTATAAATCAGCTTCCTGGGTGCCTCCCTCCCCCTTCCTTCCATGGAGTTGCCTTCAGAAAGCAGCTTTGCATAAAGGAGGCCGCAAGATGACTCGACCTTAAACTGGATCCTGGAGGGGGAAAAAAAACTAGTGATCTTCTCTTCTAAATTATGAGATTTTTGTTGACCAGCATCCAAAAAACAAAAAAGAAATCATAGTTTCAGAGCCTCTTAAAAAAATATGCCTGTTATGACTTACCTGGATCTTTATAAATTATGTAAAACTGGTTTTTCTGCATCGTGCGCTCTGGGCAGCCTGCTTCTAACTATAACGCCAACAAAATTGGCTTCCTGGGACTCAGTAAGACCGCAGCCTGGCCTCGCCTCCACCTGCCCCTCCAGACAGAGAAAGGAGGCGGGGCGTGGGCTGCCCTGCAGGCTCCCCTCCCCTCCAGGCCCCCTCCCTGCGCCGCCACGTCCTGACTGTGCCACTGGTGCCCCCTGCAGGCGAGTGGAGGCTGTACTGTGTGCGCGGAGAAGTGCCCGTGGAAGGGAACTTGCTGGAGGTGGCCTGTCACTGCAGCAGCCTGAGGTCCAGGACGTCCATGGTCGTCCTCAACGTCCACAAAGCCCTCATCTACCTGTGGCACGGATGCAAAGCCCAGGCCCACACGAAGGAGGTCGGAAGGACTGCGGCCAATAAAATCAAGGAACAGTGAGTGCTGTGTGTGTGAGCACCTCTCCCGAGGGCTTCCCGGGTGCAGGCTAAGGACCCTGAGGTCCCCGTGGACGCCCCGTGTGCCCAGAGCGACTCAGCGTGGGAAGCTGAGCCCCACGTGGTCAGGGGCCCTGAAGGTCCACGTTCATGTGGCACGTGTCCAGCCCAAACCTCTCCCCCGTGAGGGCCTCCCCGCTTCCTGAGGACTTACCTGGCCTCCGTGAAAGGCACAGGACCCCCAGCAGCGTCTCTGAAGGTGTGATTTGGCTTTTGAATTGTCAACCTGGAGTCCTTGTCTATGTAAAGAGAGCAGATTTCAAATATCATTTAGGGGAGCAGAGCTGGTTGTATCGGAGCAGTGGAAGGTTGAAGGGCATTTAGCCGAAGACAGTTAGGAGACCACCCACTGTGTCAGACTGAGGAATGCCCCCTCCTTCGGGGACAAGTGTGTTTCCCAGCGTCCGAGGCAGCTGCCCTTTCCCAGACAGGCACCCACAGGTGCCCACGACCCAGAGACAGCACAGCGTGACAGCGCTAGGTGAGGACCCACCCTGGGGAGGGGAAGGCGGGGAGAGCCCAGAAGCAGCTGTGCCGCCCGCCACCTGCCCAGGTGCCTCTGTGCATCCCGGGCAGCCAAAGAGCCCAGTGCCCCCTCGAGCTGAGACCTGGGGGGACCTTGTGACACCCGTACAGTGGAGAGGAAGAGTCTCCCGGGGCCACATCCCACCAGGTGCCACCTGGTAAATTCATTCTCTGGGCACCAAAGTGGTGTGGTCAGGGTCGGCTCCCCCTCACGGCGCACACGTGACCCAGCGCACGTGGAGGGCGGGGGACCTTCCGGCTGGTGGACAGCTGTGAAGCGGGATGCTTCATCTCCCGACATCACGCTGAGGGCCAGCAAGCTAGATGATAGACAGGGTTCAGCCAGGTCTCACATGGCACTGAGGCCCATCAGGTTCGCCCCTGGACCCCTGAGAAAAAACAAAATGAATAACAAACCCTCATGAGCCGCCGCCTGAAGTCACGCGCAGATCTAGGGACCAGGGCCGTGCGAGGCGACACACCCAACCCCGGGCCGAGGAACGGGAAGTGTGCACGTGCAAAACACTGACTGTTTTCATCACGGCTTCTCTGTAATCCGACGTTCCTCTCTAAGGGCCAAGCCGACCCCTCCCTGCTGCACACACTCAGGTGCCACAGAGCGTGTTTTTATTCATTACGAGAATTGTTCTAGTTAGAAAGTAGGAGCGAGCTGGTGAACCGACCCGCGGATTTAGCAGGGATCTGATTTTGTGCCGCCCTCACTTCTGGGCCTGACACAAACTCTCGGACTCTCTGTGCAGATGTCCCCTGGAGGCCGGGCTGCACAGTAGCAGCAAAGTGACAATTCACGAGTGTGACGAAGGGTCGGAGCCCCTGGGATTCTGGGACGCTCTGGGGAGGAGAGACCGGAAGGCCTACGACTGCATGCTCCAAGGTAACCCCCGGCGCCCCGGCTCACTCAGTGCGCGCTTACGCACACGTGTTCTGTACAGCACACCGGGAGCTACACCCAGGCCGACTCCTCTGGGGCCAACAAGGAGGCTAAAGAATGCTTATGACTGATCATGATGCCAAGGAAAAGCTGTGTGTGTCAGAAAAGAGGTACAGGTGACAGAGGTGGAGAGTTAAAAAGAAAGATTTCTTCCTCCAGGAAGAAATCACACAGGGCTCCATGGAAGACAGCACTTACCGGAGCCGTGGAGGTGTAGGTGTGGCTTGGAGAGAACTGAAGGAGGGGGGAGAATTCCAGGAAGCGAGCTGAGCACAGCCTGAAGCTCTGGAACAAGACGCTTTCGGTGCAGCCGGTATCTGGGGTGCAGGGAAATAGTGGGGTTTAAGTGAGCGAGTGGGTCGGTCTTGTGTTTAAATACACAAGATACAGGTCGACCTACGTGCAGAATAACGTCAGAAAAAAGCTAACAATTACTAAGCCGTTAGGGCGAGCCAGGCCCTGTCTAAACACCTGCTGGATGTTCCCTCACTCAGTGCTCACAGCCCAACAAGCTGCCCTGGTCACCGATGGGGAAACTGAGGCCTGGGGTGGTTAACCAGCTTGCCCAGGTTGGATAACAGTGGGATGTCCTCATGACCACACCACCGTACTGCCTCTCAGCTTTTACAAACTTTTACCTAGGTTTTTAAAGTACAGTTGACCCTTGAACAACATGGGGGTTAAGGGCCAACCTCGCATGCACGCACACACACACACAGTCGAAAATCCACATGGAACTTGTAACTCCCACCAAACCTCTCTACTCACAGCCCACTGGTGACCAAGAACCTTACCGAGAACACAAAGAGTTAACACACAGTTTGTAGGTTATATGTATTAAATACTGTAATCCTTACCATAAAGTACGCTGGAGAAAAGAAGATGTTATTAAGACAATCATAAGAGAAATTACATTTACTGTATCGTATTTATCGATACCGTAAATTTACATCATCTGTTTACGAAATGAATCATTTGTCAGTACCTACATCAATATTCTCTTAGATGATACAAAACACTATAGATGTTATATGTATTACTAACATTAGACATCAAAAGTGAAAAGATATACATATGTTCCCATATCTCTTCCCTCTATGTATATAACTGATTCACTTTGTTATAAAGCAGAAACTAACACACCATTGTAAAGCAATTATACTCCAATAAAGATGTTAAACAAAAAAAAAAGATAACGTGAAAAAGAAATTCCTATATACAGGTATAACGAAGAAGCAGCAATATGATTACTTTACAGTCAGCTAGTGTCATGATACAATTGCTTCACAGCAGCCCAGCCTCTACACTAATGAACAGTTATAAAATTTTTATGGCATATGGTGTTACAGTCCTATTCATAATAAAGTATTGGAAACATTGTTACATTTTTATAAAAATCACTCACCCGTGATGATAGGCTGATACACAGCTTCCCCAATTAGAGAGAGGCATACTGTACGGTAATGTAATTCTCTGAGAGCGAAGCTATAAAACAGTAAGAAAACTAACACGTTTTATTTCAACTATCACCTCATGCCTATGTAAGGACAGGCTAGTATCTACATATATTTGACGCATTCACGACATACCTACATTTTCTTACTTTTTTCAATATTTCTAGGCTATTCGGTCTGTCTGCAGGTTTTTTTCAGTGTCACAAATCTCCAAAAAATTTTTCCAATATATTTGTTGAAAAATCTCCATGTATTAAGTGGACCTGTGTGTGCAGTTCAAACCTGTGTTGTTCAGGGGTTAACTGTACTGCATATTGATGACGGGAAATGTCTGAAAGTACAAAGAAATTAAGAAAGAAAATAAGATCCTTATAATGACATCTTTCAAAAGATGTGAACCAGAATTAACATTTCTTTATGCAATAAATACTTATTTTTTAAAATAAAATTTGGATAGCATTCTTTATACACACTGTTTTGCAACCTGCTTTTTCCCCTTAATTTATTATAAACAATTTCCCAAATCCTATTTTAATATTTAGACTTTTAATGGCTGCAGGGTATTTCATGAGTATATCTGCGACTCTCTACTTAGCCTGTGTCCTATAGTTGGAGAGCTGAGTTCTTTCCAGTTTTCCTCTAACGATAATAAAGTTACAAATAATTTTCAAAAGAATCATCTGCATTCATTTCTAGTTAAGGTAAATTCCTAGACATGGATCTCCTTTGCTGAAGTTAGTATAAAAGCCTTACAGTTACAGATCAGCAAATGTCCCCAGAACACTGGCACCAAATTCCACTCTCACCAGCAATTTACAGACGTGTACGTTTCACAGCACAATCATACAGTTTATTACTTTTTCCTGTTTGCCAAGATTGATGGTAGAAATTACTATCTAAACACTGTTATAACCTAATGTTTTAAATTAGAATGTTAAATGCTTTCTACGTGTATTTTTTAGCCATTTGTACTTCCGTTTAGGTGAATGTTTTCTTTGTGCCTTCACATTTTTTAGATATGTATTGTTTCATTATTATCTTCCTTTATAGACTACTAAGGATATTAACAGGTTTCCATATTTCCCATTTTGTCACTTGCCTTTTAGTTTTCTTTGGTTGGGGGTGCTTTTTGTATAATGTAATTTTTCATTTTTATGTTGTTAATGCATAAATCTCTTCTCCTTGAATTATACTTCTTTCGTAATTATGATTAAAAAGGCCTTCCCCACCTCCAAGCTCAGATAAACCTCACCTCTTTTTACACTTTACAATGCTTTGATCATTTCACGTCTAACAAACATTAATTCTTCAATCCACCTGGAATTTACTTTGGTGCATACTTTGTCTTTAGCTTTTGTTCTCTTTTCTTTCAAAGATCCTGGAAATTTTAACTTCACACCCCGCCTGTTCATCCTCAGTAGCTCCTCTGGCGACTTCTCAGCCACCGAGTTCATGTATCCAGCCCGAGACCCCTCTGTGGTCAATTCTATGCCCTTCCTGCAGGAAGACCTGTACAGCGCCCCGCAACCAGGTATGGCCCACAGAAGGGGGTAGTCGTGCTGAGCCAGCAGAAGGCACGCCTTCCAAAAGGCTTTTTACTTTTGCATCTAGTAAGCAGTTTTTAATTTGCCAAGTACACTTAATATTATCTCACTTAATCTTTATATTATCTCATTTAATCCTCACACCTCCCCCGCAAAGGAAGTTGACATCAATCACATATTATAGTGTAAAAAACTGACCCTCAGTTACTCAACTCACCCAAATTCGTCAGTTAAGAGTAGGTTGAGTGCAGCTGTGCCAGGCATGAGTCTCTGCTGTTCTCTCAGCCTTCCCTCCAGCTTGCTGCTTCATGGTCTCCATGTGGCTGCCCCTGCTCCAGCCATCATGTTTCTGTTCAAAACAGAAGGAAGAGTAGAGAAAAGGGCAATAATGATGGCCATGTCTCTCTCTTACCAGATAAAGCAAAAGCTTTCCCAGAAGCCCCCAGCAGACTTCCGTTTACACCCCCCTGGCCAGAGCTCTGTCCCATGGCCACCCCCCAGCTGCAAGGGAACCTTGCAAGAGTCCAAGGAGCAGGGGGTTGGGAGTATCTGTGGAGTGAGCCAAAGAGCAGTGTCTGCCATGCTGCACAGCAGGGCCAAGGCCCGTGTCTTCTGATTCCAAGGTCAGGGCTGTATCCACGTGACTGCCACCTCGAGGCAGAAGCTGTGCGCTCTTGTTGTGGGACAGTCACAGTCACCAGAGACCAGGCGGTAGAGACAGTTGAGGCTGAGGTTGGCCGCCCTGGCCTCACGGCATCTCTGCTCTCATATTACAAGAGCCTGGAGCGGCACCAGGAACTTCCCGGACCCTGGCAGCCCCGGTCACCACCTTAAAACCTCGACGGTGCACGCGGTCACAGGGTCATACTGGGGAACTATCAGCCAGTGTCTGAAAAGGGGCTGCTACCCACCTCTCCGTCCTGCAGCTCAGGTGGGGCAGCCTCCGCTGGGCTTTTCAGGCATGTGATTATCACAGAATTCTGAGATGCAGCCTAGGAAAGGACTCAGGCGAGCTGGGCTGGCGGGTGTGAGAGCCCTTGACCACGTGGAAGAGTCAGGCTGAGGGTC
The DNA here is from genome assembly GCF_003676395.1 of Aethalodelphis obliquidens. NCBI lineage: Eukaryota > Metazoa > Chordata > Mammalia > Artiodactyla > Delphinidae > Aethalodelphis > Aethalodelphis obliquidens. Next base: position 24,621,998 of record NW_020837967.1, on the reverse strand, counting down.
TGCTGAAGGGAAAAGGGAGCAACACTTGATTTCCAAAGCCCATTCCTCCCTGAAAGAACCATGGACTTAGATGGCCTGCAAAGCAGTCCTACGTGGGGCATGACCACTGATGACCCGAGGGCCAGCGTGATGTCATCTGTCCCACTCTTCTCAACCGGCCAGGACCCAGAGGGCGGCTGCAGGAGGGGCCAAGGGGGAAGGAATGGGGGGAGAGGGAGGAAAGAGCCCCCCTCATCCACGCCATCTCTCTGCCTCGAGGCATCGCCTGCTTCACCGTTTAAAGGGCCAAGACAGCAGGGGCACCCTCCCTGTGGCCCCGAGTTTACCTGCCAAGCGGATTCTCGCACTGACCGAGGCGGCAGGGAGGGAGGCGTCGGTTCGGTGTGGGGCAGAGCCCCTGATGAGACGTCTGCTCTGCTCCGCCCTCGCAGCACTTTTCCTTGTTGACAATCACCACGAGGTGTACCTCTGGCAGGGCTGGTGGCCCGTGGAGAACAAGATCACCGGCTCCGCCCGCATCCGCTGGGCCTCGGACCGGAAGAGCGCCATGGAGACGGTGCTGCAGTACTGCCGAGGTGAGGCCGCGGCGGCGGGGGGCCCCGGATACACGCTTCCCTTTCCACGGGTGCCAGCAGCCTGGACAAAGCCGGCAGACAGCCCTGAAGCCGACTGCTTTCCCTTGAGCTCTTTTGAGGCTTGTTACTTTTGAGATTAGTACATTCTCAGCTGCCACCATGAATGAGATTTCATTTTTCTCTCTTTTTTAAATTGAAGTAGAGTTGATGTGGAATATTGTATGTTACAGGTATACAATATAGATTCACAATGTTTAAAGGCTGTGCTCCATTTATAGTTATTATAGAATAGTGGCCTATACTCCCCGTGTTGTACAATATACCCTGGTGGCAGATTTTATACCTAATAGTTTGTACCTTTTAACCCACTCCCCCTATATGCCCCCCCCTTCAACAAACTAGTGAATATCATTTTTCTCTTTTATATTATGAGGCCGACTAACCTGTCACCCTCGAGGTTAACGGCTGAGTTGTGGGATGCCTGGCCTGGTTAAAACCCTTCTGCACTGAGGATCGATCATGCTGGGGGACACCAGGCCCCATCCGCACACTGTCCACACGCAGTGTCAGCCCCGTCGGAGAGCAGAGAGCACCCCCAAGCGGGCTGGAAGGCCAATGGCAACCTTTCTGTCATCTGTTACTCTGTTTAGTGTTACCTAAAAAGAAAGATCTGTAGTCAATTCATGGCTTTTCTACTATACCATCCACCTGGAACGTCTGGTCTTTTATATAAAACGAAGATGCCAGTGATTAATTTCTTACCTGAATTTTTAAGATATCATTGATTAGTATTACTGAATATATACAGCTGATTTTCTCTTGGAAAGCTCTTTCGTAAAAAATAACTTAATAAACTTCCCACCAAATGTTTAAGCTAAAGTAGCTTCTAAAATGCTGCCATTAGCTGGTAATTCACACCGAACTCAAGGCTGGGTTAGGCAATCAGAGGAATACTTCACAGGTGAGTCCAGGAGGGACGGTCCCACCCAGACGCCACAGAGAGAGGCGTGCTCTTCTCCCATCCAGGGACCCAGAAGTGTTCTGTTGGGTTCAGGAAGTTCAAAGTCAGGTCGATCCCATGCAATTTCATGCACAGTCACATGCATGAAATTAACATTTTTTGTAAACATCATGGCGGGGAGGGGCTACAAACTCATAACTTCCATTTTAACCCTTAAGAGATGCAAGCAGGGAAAAAATTACAGGGGATAAGCCAGGGTCATCGGGGCCACGCTGGGTCTGTGACATCTGCCTTCTGTATGACTGCAGGAAAAAACCTCAAGAAGCCGCCCCCCAAGTCTTACCTCATCCATGCCGGTCTGGAGCCCCTGACCTTCACCAACATGTTTCCCAGCTGGGAGCACAGAGAAGACATTGCAGAAATCACAGAAATGGTGAGCACGCCCCTTCCCTGTCCAGGGGGCCCCCTGCCTTTCGGACTGTGGGAGGACCTCACCTGGGAGGAGCAGCCAATTGCATTTCACGTGGGAACACATTTCCTTGGTCACAACACGTTCACCAGTCTCCGCAGAATCAGCTCAGGAAGAGGAAGGGCCTGAGGAGAAGTCAGTGGAAATGTTTTGGTAATCTGCACACGGCTTAGTTCAAACACTTGAACGCAAAGGTGAATTTAATTCATTTGGAGCAGCGGTCCCTTCCTCCTGTTAGCTAAGGATCCGCTGCTTCTCCAAGTCCACATAAGGCACCGCAAAAGCGCCCCGGGCCTCAGACCCTAACCTTGGGTCAGAGGGGACGCGAAAGAAGCCCGTGGGGGAAGTCCCTGCTCGGCTGCGTCAGGGAGTGGAGGTGGTGAGCCCGTCCTGAGGGGTACACGGCTCATTATGAGCCAGAGCAGTACCCTTTCCAACTGCACCGAAAAGAGGAAGCTTACTGCCGCTATGTAGAATTTCTCAGTGTCTGAGCTTCGAACGCTGCTTGCAGTAGCAATCCCAAGGGCGTTTTTGGTGTCGTGGGAGACAGGTTTGTTCCGTTCAGGCTTTCTCACTGTGTAGGAGGAGGGCCACTTCCCTGGCAGAGATGACGTGGAGGGGTATTTGATAGGAGGTCTGGATAAGTTTAAACAAACAGCAAATGTGTGCCGCTTCTCGACCACGGAGAGGGCCTGCTTCATCTCTGCTGGTGACCCTAAGCTCACTCCCTGGAGCCCCGTGGACTTGACCTTCACAGATGGGGGCTCAGGCCGCCTGGGAGCCGACAGGCATGGCAAGGTGGCTCTATCCGTGATGAACGTGTGACCCTGGACACCTCAGAGCTCTAGGGGTTACGAGCCCCGTTGCTGCGGTCCAAGTTCAATTACATGAATCACTGCCATTGTCCCGTGTGCCCTGCAGACCCCCGGGGGCTGGCCGGGGGGCTCTGGGGAGTCCTGTACAGCCTGCAGGCCATCGGCCAGTCTGCCGTCGGGCAAGTCGTGATGAGAATTCACTAAGGGCCGCTCTATGCCAGGCACTGCTCCGAACACCGCACTTAGCTTCGCCTTTAATTTTCACAACAGTCCACTAAGATCTAGCTGCTGCTTATCCCATTTCACCGGCGAACTAGCCGAGGCATGGACACTCGGAGAAGCTCGCCCCGATCTCTGACGCGTTCCCTCCGCCACTCGCCCCCGATCCCTGGTCTGTGTGCAGCTGAATTCACATCATTCCCCACACACACGTCCACCCAAAGGAGGTAGCCCACTGGCGGGGTCCCAAGTTTAACAGAGGAAGATCGTTCACCCGGAATAACCTGTTCAGATGAAATGCACACAGTGGTTTAAAAGCAAGAGACCTCAGTTCAGCCCCAGCTTATTCTAGATGCATTTTCTTACCTCCTTTTTCTATTGAGGATGAAGAGATGGGGTCTGAGGGGGTGGAGGGGGGTAATTCCTTTTAAGGTTAACTGTTTTTAAATATTTGTAAACAAGTTCCATTATTTGCATGCTTCCAGCGTTTCAACTTCACATTTAATCATCTTCTGGATAATTCACTCGTGTGATAGTCCCTAAACTTTTTCCTGATGTATCTGAAATGCCGTGCAGGGTGAGATGGCATCTCAGAGCCTCATCTCCCTGAGCAGAGTCTCCAGGCTGCGGTGCGGATGGGCCAGGGGGGCATATTTTCAGGCACATGATGAAACGTGTTCAGATGTGGGACACGGAGGTCCCCCTCTCTGCCCCCTCCTCTTCTCCAGGACACGGAAGTTTCAAATCAGATCACCCTGGTGGAGGATGTCTTAGCCAAGCTGTGCAAAACCATCTACCCGCTGGCCGACCTCCTAGCCAGGCCCCTGCCCGAGGGCGTGGACCCTCTGAAGCTGCAGATTTACCTCACCGACGAGGATTTCGAGGTAAGCGCTTCTTCAGGTGGGACAGCATTTGAACACAGCATGCGTGGCTTGTCGGAGGTTCCTTTCACTCGGGGCGTTTCTTTCCCTCCTTCCAGTTTGCACTAGACATGACCCGAGACGAATACAACGCACTGCCTGCCTGGAAGCAGGTGAACCTGAAGAAAGCAAAAGGTCTGTTCTGAGTCATGAGATGCTGGAGGAACCTCTGTTGTCACCTTCAATACTGTTGGACCAGGAAAATGGATGTGTTTTGTTTTTGGAAGCGGGGTATGGCTAGTCCTTTAAAAAATATTTTTACATCTGCGTTTTCGAAACCTGAAGCCATCAGCTCTCCTGCTTGTTTGGGAGTTGTGTATTTTGTAAATGTTCCAGAAAACTCTCTGGAAACACACCTTCCACGATTGAGCAGACGATGTTTATAAGGCATCCGCATCTCCACGCGCGCTCACGCAGGGGGTCCTCAGCGAAGGCCACGGCACTGCCCTCCTGGTCCTGCTAAGCGCTGCCTGTTATTATTATTACTTTTTAAGCGGTTCCCTTTATAAATTGTTATTTTGATAGTTTGTGGATTCTAAATATATATATATTTATATAAACACCGTATAAATCAAATATGTATTTAACAAAGCAATATGTATTCATTCACTTTTAAGGGGTTTCTTTTTTTGGTGTCAAAATAATATTAAAAGGTAGTTGCTTCTGTTGAATTAGTTCTGCCACCAACGCACACCTTCACCCACGTTCAGAGGCGCCTCCTTCAGCATTAAGTCGGACTCGTTCTGAGTGCTGCTTCCGGTGCTAAGATGAACAAAGAATTTATACTTCGAGGCACAGGCTCTTAAGAATCTGTGCAAATCCACCTTTCTACCTTAACATCGCCCCGAATGTATAGTGCCTTGTATTATGTACAGTTTATATACAGAAAAGTTTGCTCTGCATTTTTTGACGATGGTTTGGAACATCATCTACAATTTTACGCTGAAATGGTAGAAATTTTAAAAAGAATCTATCTCAATTTCTAATACCTGTTGTAAAAAATTAAATGTGTCATTCGGCGATGGAAGACTCCAAAATAAAAGCTTCAGAATAAACACGACTATGAATTGCTTAGTTCACACTGAGTTCCTTTCTGAAAAATATTTTTTTGTAAATGTTAACCTGGTACCAATATGCCACGATGCAGTACTAACTGCCGTAACTTTTAACTGAGCTCAGGGCAAGATGTAATACGAGGCCACGAGGCTAAACAGACAGACAGGTATTCGGCCCGTAAAGTAAGCTGTGAGCCCTGTGCCGGAGAACGTACTTTGCAAGTCATCGTTCAGCAGAAGCCCTTTACCCTCAACTGTAGCTGCATCTCAAATTCAAGAGCTCAGTGCCTTTTTAAAAACATTGCAGACATAAGGCATTTAGAAAGCGTTCAAAACTCCTCACCAGGGCTTCCCTGGGGGCGCAGTGGTTGAGAGTCCGCCTGCCGATGCAGGGGACGCGGGTTCGTGCCCCGGTCCGGGAAGATCCCACGTGCCGTGGAGCGGCTGGGCCCGTGAGCCATGGCCGCTGAGCCTGCGCGTCCGGAGCCTGTGCTCCGCAACGGGAGAGGCCACAGCAGTGAGAGGCCCGCGTACCGCAAAAAAAAAAAGAAAACTCCTCACCAGCTCTTACGTTCTTAAACTCCTAGGTCCAAGGGAAAAAAATTTGAAAAAGAAACTAACAACATTGTAAAGCAACTACACCCCAATAAAAAGAAAAAGAATATATATAACTGACTCACTTTGCTGTACCCCTGAAACTAACACAACACTGTAAATCAACTGTACTTCAGTCAGTCAGTCAAACCCCAAATCCCTGGTTTTGAACAAAGACCACAGAGCCCGCTGTGAGTTACCACCACCCGCCTTGGTCTTAGTTCACACGTCGATCACAGAATTTCCTTAAACTCCGTCGCTGACTCACGAGCGCCACCCCCTCCATGCCCCAGGGCTGTGCCGGGTCAGGGGTCTCGACCTGCTCTGGCCCTACCACTTGATGACTGTGTGACATTGGGCAGGCACGGAACTGTCCCACCTCGATCTCTTTTTAAGGAAAAGAAATCAATCCTATAACTGCCCACCTCCCAGGATTGATTCTTGGCGAGGAGGGCTAGATCCCCACTGCTACCAATGTTACCGTCATGGCAGTGGACTTAGGAAAGCAAGAGAGTTGACGTTAAGGAACACAGTCACGCACCTAGAAATGACAGGTTCGAGCCAAGCAAGTGGAACCTTCCAAAGAAAGAATGTAGAAGAAAAAGTAGAGAGAGGGGTTCAGACTGTGTGTCCCATGGGTAGTAGGCAAAGAGGAGCAGAGGGGGGCACACAGAGCCAGGAGGACAACCAGTGAGTGTCAGAGAGGCAGGGCTGCCTGCGTCGTGACCGTCCAAGTCACCTGGATCCTTAGATGCACAGAAAGTAACCAGGGCTGTGATGAGAACTTCCGGAGGACAGCCTGCTGTAGGTGTGATGGATAACACAGAGTCATCGGCAATACCCATTACCCCAAACTGTCCCAAATGCTTTAAAACCGCGTACATCCACTGGTACTAAACACTGTCCCCCAGCGCTGTGCTCTGCCTCTCGCCTCTTCTCTGTAAACAGGGAACCCTGTCTTGCATTTCATAATTACTTCTCGCCTCTTTTCTTGAGCTGTTCCCAGCTCTCTCTCTGGCCTGCGGGACTAGATCCTCTCGTATGTGGCTTTGTGATCCTTTTCCCTTCGTAGCAGGACATCACCTTTGCATCCTGGGAAAGGACCCCACCTGAACACATGACATGCTAAATCTCAACAACTCAACCACCTGGGCTGCACCCCTTCTCCGGTGCCACTCCAAGGCAAACCATCTGGGCCTCTCACTGTTGTGGCCTCTCCCGCTCCCTCTCCAGAGCCTCAGGACACACGTGACATCTTGTCTCCACCCAGATATCCGTTCCCCTCTTTAAAAGTCCTTGAGTTCAAAAGCAGCAAATGAAGAAAACACCAACTGTTTTTAATAAACATTCCCGCAGAAATACAAGCAGGTTCGAGAGGACAGGAGCCATTGCCCCAATATGTCCTTCTCGGGCTGTGCCCGGGTCAGGGTCAGGGTCAAAGACTGCGCAGGAGCCCACTTCATTCTCTCCTTATTTTAGAACTTCAGCCCCACTTGTGGCAGAGCTCCCATTCTGGTAAAAGGAGACGCACTCCAGAAACAGCTTGAGAATCCGTTCTGGCCCTTCGCTTTTGTTCTTCTTGCCTTCTGATTATAAAAGTAACACCGTCTGGGCTTCCCTGGTGGCGCAGTGGTTGCGAGTCCGCCTGCCGATGCAGGGGACACGGGTTCGTGCCCCAGTCCGGGAAGATCCCACGTGCCGCGGAGCGGCTGGGCCCGTGAGCCATGGCCGCTGAGTCTGCGCGTCCGGAGCCTGTGCTCCGCAACGGGAGAGGCCACAACGGTGAGAGGCCCGCATATTGCAAAAAAAAAAAAAAAAAAAAGTAACACTGTCTACACAGAGACTTGTAGTACACAAATGTTCACGGCAGCATCACTGATAATAACCCAAACCTGTAAACAGCCCACCTGTCCATTTGCTGAGAAACAGATAAAACAAAACGTGGTACATCCACACAATGAAATACTATCCAACAGCAAAGTGAACAAAGCACTGATCCACACGGCAACATGCATGGACTCAGAAACATCGTCATTCAAGGACTGGGAGCTGGGGATTAGGAGACGCAAACTATTATATACAGGATGGATAAACAACAAGGTCCAACTGTATAGCACAGGGAACTATATTCAATATCCTGAGATAAACCATCATGGAAAAGAAAATGAAAAAATATATGTGTAACTGAATCATTTTGCTGTACAGCATAAATGAACAAAACAAAAAGACAACTCAGAATACGAGAAAATAGTTGCAAATGAAGTGACCAACAGGGGATTAATCTCCAAGATACACAGATAGCTCATACAGCTCTATGTCAAAAAAATAACCAAGTCAGAAAATGGGCAGGAGATCTAAATAGACATTTCTCCAAAGAAGACATACAGATGGCCAAAAAGCATATGAAAAGATGCTCAACATCACTAATTATCAGAGAAATGCAAATCAAAACTACACTGAAGTATCACCTCAGACCGGTCAGAATGGCCATCATCAAAAAGTCTACAAACAAATGCTGGAGAGGCTGTGGAGAAAAGGGAACCCTCTTGCACTGCTGGTGGGAATGCTAACTGATAAAGTCACTATGGAGAACAGTATGGAGGTTCCTTAAAAAACTAAAAATAGACCTACCATATGATCCCACAATCCCACTCCTGGGCAGATATCTGGAGAAAATCATAATTTGAAAAGATGCCTGCACCCCTACGTTCATAGCAGCACTATTTACAATAGCCAAGACATGGAAGCAACCTAAATGTCCATCGACAGAGAAATGGATAAAGAAGATGTGGCACATATATACAATGGAATACTACTCAGCCATAAAAAAGAACAAAACAATGCCATTTGCAGCAACCTGGATGGACCTAGAGATTATCATACTAAATGAAATAAGTCATAGAAAGACAAATATATGATATCACTCATATGTGGAATCTAATTTTTAAAAAAATGATACAAATGAACTTATTTACAAGACAGAAACAGACTTAGAGATATTGAAAACTTAGGGTTACCAAAGGGAAAAATGGGGGGAAGGGATAGGATAAATCAGGAGCTTGGGATTAACATACACACACCACTACTATATATAGGATAGATAATCAACAAGGACCTACTGCGTAGCACGGGGAACTCTACTCAGTATTCTGTGATAACCCATATGGGAAAAGAATCTGAAAAGGAATGAATATATGTATATGTATAACTGAATCGCTTTGCTGTACACCTGAAACTAACACAACATTGTAAATCGACCACACTCCATAACATTTAAATAAATAAATGGGGGGGAAAGAAACGTCATTCAATGAAAGAAGACGGACACAAAAGGCCACATATTGTTCAATTCCATTTATATGGAATTTCCTGAAAAGGCAAACCCATTCAGACAGATGAGTGGCGGCTCGAGATGGAGACGGGAGTGAAGGGGACTGGGGATGAGCCCCAGGGAACTTTTCTGGGGGGCGGGGCTGACGGAAACAGTCTAGAGCTGGATTCTGGTCATGGTGGCACAACTCTGCAGAAGCACTAGAAGGTACTGGGCCGTGCACTCCCGTAGGTGTGTTTTACCGCATATGATGTCATGCCACGAGGGTGCTGCTTCAGAAAAATAGGAACACTGATCTACGTGGAAAATGTCAGCATTGTAAGGATATATAATTTAGGGATGGAAAATCACAGCTATTCTTGCTGTTAAAGAAACAATCACTCATGACACTGGTCAAGACAGTAAGGCAGGAACTTCCCTGGTGGTCTGGTGGTTAGGACTCAGCGCTTCCACTGCAGGAGGCCTGGGTTCAGTCTCTGGTTGGGGAACTAAGATCCCACAAGCTGTGAGCTGTGCCCCCCGCCGCCCCCCCAAAAAAAGACAGTACGGCAGACGTTACTCACAACAATCATGATAGGTGTAGGGGCCACTGCTGAAGGGGAGAGAGACTGGGCTCAACTCCAGATACAGAAGGAAGAGTGGGGATTTATAGTGAAGAAGCAGAGGTGGGGTGTGGGCATCGGTGGATACCACTAGGAGGAAACGTCAGGGTAAGGGGGGGTCTGGCCATATCAACCTAAGACGACTCTCGCTGAGTGCAGGTCAGGGTGACCAGACACCGCCTCGGGGGATGGTGGAGACACCCGATCAGATAACGAGGGTGATCAAGACATCAAGGGTGAGGATCTTGCTACATGTGGGCCTGTCCTGGAGGCCATGCCCGAGGCCAGGCTCAGAGTAGCCTGAGTCCAGCTTGGCCAAAGACAGTGTCTTCATCACCACTTCCCATATACAAGTACTTCAGTGGTTTGATTTACAGTCTTCCAGATTCTTCTTTACATCAACTAACATAGAGACGTGTGCTCACGTCTGGGGTTTTTCCAAGGGAAAACCTGCATTTGCTCTTTGGCGTGTTCATCTCCCATCAGCAGTAGCGCTCAGACGCTGGTCTCTGGATGTTGACCCGGCTGTGTGTGAGGTTCTGCGGTCACGTGGGGCACAGTGTGAAGGCCCAGGTCAGCACTCAGTGCTCCTCAGAGGGTGGGCGGCATCCAGCCAGGGCCCAGAGGGAGGGTTTGGGGATTGGTTTTCAAAGTCCGTTCTTGATCTGAGATCCAGACCCAGAGTCAGGGCCAGAAGCCTCAAAACAGGCCTCTGTGCACAGCAGGTCAGCAGTGTAGTGAGAGACTAGTAAGGGTCAGGGGGACAACAACACGTCAAGGTCAAGGTCATGATTCAAATGCGAACAATGGAGTGTCAAGTTGAAAACTGAAATAATCGGAAACTGAATATATTGGTGCAGTATTTGACCCAAAGAAAAAGCCCTACTTTACTTCCTCCTTTACTTGTAAGAAGTCAGGGCAGGGGGAGCGATGAAGGTGGAGCTGCTGCAGGACGCGGAGCTCACCTTCCCCCACAGATACGTCAGCGCCGCATCGACACGTGGGACGAGTCGCACAGAACCCCCGCTGAACGCTGGCGGAAGACCTCGGACTGCTGAAAGGGCGAGAAAACCTCCACGCACCGGAGTAGGAAAAAAGAAAGAAAGGAAGAAAGGAATCGGGATGGGACCTGTGCCCGGGGGGAGGAAGCTATAGAAGAGGAGACGGGGAGAGCAGCCAGGACACAGGGGAGCTTCAGAGCCTCCGAGGAGAGCACGGCGGCCGGTCTGCGGCAGCCAGAGCAGAGGGAGAACTGCACAGTCAGTGCTGCTGCGCTGCATTCCCCGGCCTGAGGCGCGAGTCCGCCGGTGCAGGTGGGGGCTGGGGGCTGGGACTCGGGCTTCGGAGGTCAGACCCAGAGAGAGGACTTGGGTTGGCTGTGCAGAAGCAGCCCGGGCAGGCTGGCATCTGGTGCAACCGCAACTGAGGGTGTAGGCAGAGGAAGCATGGGCCGCCATAGAGGCCAGGCGCGATTGTTTGGGGGGTGCACTAAGGAAGGGGTGGGACCTGGATTGTAGCCTTTTTCCCTGTGCACGCACTCGCAGAGGGCAGGACGCTGCCTGCACGGGTTCCAGGAGTGGTCGAGAGCCGCTTCCACTCCCATCGCATGCTCCGGGGGCAGGCCTGGGCCTCCACAGCCACCCAGAACCCCAGGACTGGGCACCAGCCACCACGTCTGCACACCCCCAGTCATGCTGAGGAAGTAGGCGACGGGCATCGATACTGAAAACAGCCCTGGGCTGCCCTGGGGGCGCAGTGGTCGAGAGTCCGCCTGCCGATGCAGGGGACACGGGTTCGTGCCCCGGTCCGGGAAGATCCCACATGCCGGGAGCGGCTGGGCCCGTGAGCCATGGCCGCTGAGCCTGCGCGTCCGGAGCCTGTACTCCGCAACGGGAGAGGCCACAACAGTGAGAGGCCCGCGTACCGTGCAAAAAAACAGCCTTCACGCCAAATATATTAAACCCACACAAGCTACACAGGGTCACTCCCGAATATAAACAGCCCTCCAAGACCACAGTAGATAATTGCTTCTCCTAAACTCACAGAGCAAGAGAAATACGAGTGAAATGAAGAAGCAGGGGAACCACTACACCAGTGAAAAGACCAAGAGAATTCCCCAGAAATAACAAACATTGAAACACACATCTTCAGTTTAATAAACACCCATTTCAAAAAGGAGATAATGAAAATAGTGACGGAATTAAGAAAGGCTATCGACAGAAATGCAGATTACTGTAAAAAGGAACTAGAAGATATAATGAGTAAGCAAGAAAAATTAGAAAACCCATTTGCAGAGATGAAAGCTAAGCTAGAGGCAATGAATAGCAGAATTAATAATGCAGAAGAAAGAATAAGTGACCTGGAAGATAGAATAATGGAAATCACCCAATCAGGATAGCCAACAGAAAGCCAAATAAAAAAAAAAAGTGAAAGCAATATGAGACCTATGGGATAATATAAAGTGCGCCAATCTACATGTAATAGGGATTCCAAAAGGAGAAGAAAGAGAAAAGGGGATCGAAAATGTATTTGAAGAAATTATGGCAGAAAACTTCCCAAACCTAAAGAAGAAAACAGACATCCAGGTACAGGAAGCACAGAGGGTCCCAAACAAAATAAACCAAAACAGACCTACACCAAGACATATTATAATAAAAATGGCAAAAGTTAAAGAGAGGATTCTAAAGGCAGCAAGAGAAAAACAAAGAGTTAATTACAAGGTAACCCCCGTAAGGCTATCAGCTGATTTCTCTACAGAAATGCTGCAGGCCAGAGGGAGTGGCTAGGTCTATTCAAAGTCCTGAAAGGGAAAAATTCTGCAACTTAGGATACTCTACCCAGCAAGATTATCATTTAGAATAGGAGGAGAGTTAAAGAGTTTCTCAGACAAGCAAAAACTAAAAGAATACAGCAATACTAAACCTGTTCTAAAGGAAATATTGAAAGGCCTTTTCTAAACAGAAAACAAGTAAGAATCTATACCAAAGAGGAAATCACAATCGGAAATAAAATCACTTAAAAGAGCCAGTACACAGATTAAAAAAACAAAAATCAAATCAAAAAATTTCTATGAAAAGTGATGATAACCACAATGAACAGCAGAAGGACAAACACGAAGGTGTAAAAGAGGACACGTCAAAATCATAAAGTGAGGGGAAGAAGGGTAAGAAAATGTAAATTTTTTTTTCCTAGAATGTGTTTGAGCTTATATGACTGCCAGTCTAAGGCACGTAGATAATAGGAAGGGATTAACATACTTGAAAAACAGGGTAACCACAAATTAAAAACATAAAATAGATTCACAAAACCAAAAAGAAAAGAACATAAGTATAATTAAAAAAATCATCAAACCACAATAGGAAAAAGAAAGAGAGACAAGGAAGAAGTCTAAAATCAGTGGGAAAACAAGGTTTAAAATGGTAATAAATACATATCTATCAATAATTACCTTAAATGTCGATGGACTAAACGCTCCAATCAAAAGACACAGAATGGCAGACTGGATAAAAAAAAAAAAAACTGGAACCTACGATATACTGCCTACAAGAGACATACTTTAGGGCAAAGGACACATATATATTGAAAGTGAGGGAATGGAAAAAGGTATTTCATGAAAACAAAAATGACAAGAAAGCAGAGGTAGCAATACTCATATCAGACAAAATAGACTTTAAAACAAAGGCTATAAAGAAAGAAAGAGAAGAACACTATATAATGATAAATGCATCAATACAAGAAGAGGATTTTACACTTGTCAACATATATATCCCTAATATAGGAGCACCCAAATACAACAAATGCAAACAGACATAAAGGGGGAAACTGATAGAAATACAATAATAGTAGGAGACTTTAACACCCCACTCACATCAGTGCACAGATCTTCCAGACAGAGAATCAATAAGGCAACAGAGATCCTAAATGATACAACAGAACAGTTAGACTTAATTGACATTTTCAGGACATTACATCCAAAAAAACCAGAATATACATTCTTTTCAAGTGCACATGGAACATTCTCTAGGACTGACCACATACTAGGGCACGAAACAAGCCTCAACAAATTTTAAGACTATAGAAGTTATCTCAAGCATGTTTTCTGACAACAACGACATGAAACTAGAAATTAACCACAGAAAAAGAAATGAGAAAAAAATGATTACATGGAGACTAAACAACAAGCTACTAAAACACCAATGGATCGAAGAGGAAATCAAAGAGGAAATTTAAAAATACCTTGAGACAAATGACAATGAAACTACAACTATACAAAATCTATGGGATGCAGCAAAAGTAGTTCTTAGAGGGAAGTTCATAATGATACAAGCCTTCCTCAAAAAACAAGAAAAATCTCAAATAAACAACCTAACCTACCACTTAAATAATTAGAAAAAGAAGAACAAGCAAAACCTAAAGTCAGCAGAAGGAAGTAAATAATAAGGATCAGAGAGGAAAAAAATAAAATAGAGATTAAAAACAATAGGGAAAAAAAGCAATAAAACCAAGAGCTGGTTCTTTAAAGGGTAAACAAGACTGACAAACCTCTGGCCAGGCTCACCAAGAAGAAAAGAGAGAGAGAACCCAAATAAAATAAGAAATGAAAATGGAGAGATAACAACTGATACTGCAGAAATACAAAAATTCACGAGGGAATACTATGAACAATTATATGCCAACAAATACAACAACCTAGAAGAAATGGACAAGTTTCTAAAAACATACAGCCCACCAAAATTGAATCAAGAAGAAACAGATAATTTGAACAGACCAATCACCAGAAGTGAGAGAGAATCTGTAATTTAAAAAAAAAAAAAAAAAAAAAAAACTCCCTACAAACAGAAGTCCAGGACCAGATGGCTTCACAGGGGAATTCTACCAAACATACAAAGAAGAACTTATACTGATCCTTTTCAAACTCTTCCAAAAAACTGAAGAGGAGAGAACACTCCCAAAGACATTCTATGAAGCCACTATCACCCTGATACCAAAACCAGACAAAGATACCACCAAAAATAAAAAGAAAAATGACAGGCCAATATCTTTGATGAATATAGACGCAAAAATTCTCAACAAAATATTAGCAAACTGAATCCAACAACACATAAAAAAGATCATACACCAGGACAAAGTGGAATTCATCCCTAGTTCACAAGGATGGTTCAGCATATGCAAATCAATCAATGTAATACACCACATAAACAAAAAAGACAAAAACCACATGATCACCTCAACAGATGCAGAAAAAGCATTCAACATTCATTCATGATAAAAGAAAAAACTCTTACCAAAGGGGATATAGAGGGAACATATCTCAATATAATAAAAGCTATTTATGACAAACCCACAGCCAATATAATACTCAATGGTGAAAAGCTGAAAGCCTTCCCGCTAAAGTCTGGAACAAGACAAGGATGCCCACAATCACCTCTTCTATTCAACATAGTATTGGAAATCCTACCCACAGCAATCAGACAAGAAAAAGAAAAGTTATTCCAATTGGAAGGGAAGAGGTAAGATTGTCACTATATACAGATAATATGATACTATATATAGAAAACCCTGAGAACTCCCCACGAAAACTACTAGAACTGATAAACGAATTCCGCAAGGTAGCAGGATACAAGATTAACATACAGTTATCAGTTGCATTTCTTTACACCAAAAATGAAATATCAGAAACAGAATGTAAAAAAAAAATAATACCTCTTAAAATTGCACCCCCCCCAAAAAAACATACATGGGAATAAACCTGACCAAGGAGGTAAAAGGCTTATATGCTGAGAACTATAAAATTGCACCTATAAAATTGCAGTAGTAAAGGAAATTGAAGATGATTCAAAGAAATGGAAGAAAGATACCCCATGCTCTTGAACTAGAAGAATTAATATTGTTAAAATGGCAATACTACTCAAAGCAATCTACAGATTTAACACAATCCCTATCAAATTACCCATGACATTTTTCACAGAACTAGAACAAATAATCCAAAAATTTATATGGAACCATAAAAGACCCAGAAATGCCACAGCAATCCTGAGGGGGGAAAACAAAGCAGGAGGCATAACTCTCCCAGAATTCAGACAATACTACAAAGCTACAGTAATCAAAACAGTGTGGTATTGGTACAAAAACAGAATATACGGATCAACGGAACAGAACAGAGAGCCCAGAAATAAACACACACCTACGGTCAATCTTCAACAAAGGAGGCAAGAATATAAAATGGGGAAAAGACAGTCTCTTTAGCAAGTGGTGCTGGGAAAGTTGGACAGCTGCATGTAAGTCAGTGAAGTTAGAACACACCCTCACACCATGCACAAAAATAAACTCAAAATGGATTAAAGACATATATAAGACATGGCACCATAAAACTCCTAGGAGAGAACATAGGCAAAACATTCTCTGACATAAATCATATCAGTGTTTTCTTATGTCAGTTTCCCAAGACAATAGAAACAAAAAGAAAAATAAACAAATGGAACCTAATCAAACTTAGAAGCTTTTGCACAGCAAAGGAAACCATGAACAAAACGAAAAGACAACCTTTGGAATGGGAGAAAATATTTGCAAATGATGTGACTGACAAGGGCTTAATTTCCAAAATATACAAACAGCTTATACAACTCAACAATAAAAAAACAAACAACCCAATCGAAAAATGGGCAGAAAACCTAAATAGACATTTCTCCAAAGAAGACATACAGATGGCCAAGAGGCACATGTAAAGCTGCTCAACATCGCTAATTATTAGAGAAATGCAAATCAAAACCACAATAAGGTACCAGCTCACACTGGTCAGAATGGCCATCATTAACAACTCTACAAATAACAAATGCTGGAGAGGGAGTGGAGAAAATGGAACCCTCCCACGCTGTTGGTGGGAATGTAAGTTGGTGCAGCCACCATGGGGAACAGTATGAAGTTTCTTCAGAAAACTGAAAATACAGCTGCCAATATGATCCAGCAATCCCACTCCTGGGCATATATCTGGACAAAACTATAATGCAAAAATATACATGCACCCCTAATGTTCATAGCAATGCTATCCACAATAGCCAAGACATGGACACAACCTAAATGTCCATCGACAGATGAATGGATAAAGAAGATGTGGTACATATATGCAATGGAATATTACTCAACCGTGAAAAAGAACGAAATAATGCCATTTGCAGCAACATGGATGGATCTAGAGGTTATCATACTAAGTGAAGTCAGACAGAGAAAGACAAATATAATATGATATCACTTATACGTGGAACCTAAAATATGACACAAATGAACTTATCTATGAAACAGAAATGGACTCAGACAGAGATCAGACTTGTGGTTGCTGGGGGTGTGGGGGGCGGGACGGTGGTACAGAAAGGGATGGAGTGGGAGTTTGGGATGAGCAGATGCCCACTATTATATATAGGATGGATCAACAAGGTCCTACTGTAGAGCATAGGGAACTATACCCAGTCTTCTGGGATAAACAGTAATGGAAAAGAATATAAAAAAGAATGTATATATATACATATGTATAACTGAGTCACTTCGCTGTACAGGAGAAATTAGCACAATACTGTAAATCAACCATACTTCAATAAAATAAAGAAAAAAAGTTCCCAATTCACCCACCCGTCCCCCAAACCCATTGCCTTCCATGTCGGAGGCTAAGATACCCGGCGGGGCTGTGGGTGCTGGAAACACAGTACCCGGGTGGGGGGGGGGGGGGGGGGGGGGGGGTCATTCAAGGCAAGGAGCACAGGCCCCGGGCTCTCCGGTGCCCGTCCCTGTCCTGCCCCTTACAGCTGTTGACCTTGAGCAAATTCCTCACCCTCTCTGTGCCCCAGCTTTATTCCCACCCACAGGATGGGGTTGCCGATGGCAGTACCCACCCCACATAAGGTTGTAGGAAGTAACAGACTGGGTCCAGCCAGTGCTTTCCGCGTGGCAGCAGCGGGGGAAGGAGAAGCTGAATCGCCTTGCCTTCTAGGAGAAAGGACCTGTCAGCCTGGGGAGTAATTCAGAACTCGGCGAACAAAAGAGGCTTCTCATCTCTGTGCACTTGGAGGAGGTAACAGAGACCCTGGGCGGGAGGGGTGGCGGAGCCAGGCCTCGCGGGGGGTCTTCGCACAGCAGACCTGTAACTGCGCCAAAGCTCGCCATCTCTATCGGGCCCCCCCCTCCGGCAGCCCCAAGCAGGCGCGCAGCTTAAGGGAGAAAACAGCGCTCGCTATGCAGAAACCCACGCCCAGACAGAGCGCTTCCCCCAGCGCCCCCCAGGGTGGAAGGGCTTCAGCGGCCCCTGGGATAGGTGAGACCTCATTCCCGAGGGCCAGTCAAGCCTGAAATTTCTTCTTTAACACTGAATTTAACGCAGGGGTGATGTCTTAGGGGGAGATGTTTGCTGTTTATATCCAAATGGTCCAATGGCCAATTAATTTATATTAATTTTGAAATAACGTGTCAATTGCATTCTTCCGGCTGAAAAGCCAGAACTCAGAGCCTGGACTGGCCTGGGGAGGAAGTAGGGAAATGACAGAAGAAGGACATCTGGCCCAGGGCCCGCAGCGCGGAGCGAAGAGCGGTGGGGCCAGCAGGTGGCGCTGTCGCTCGCAGCGGACGCGGAGGAGCCGGGCCGCCCCGCCCCCACTCCCCCACCCCGCCTCGCCCCAAGTCACCGTCCCTAAAGCAGCGCCCGCTCTTGGGCACGGGGTTCGGGGTCGGGCTGGGGCTAAGACCTCCCCCGCAGGGCCCTATCTGACCCCGAGCAACCCCATCTCTGCCGGTTAATTTGTTTCCAGCACAGAGAACTTGAATCCGGTGACCCGAGGGGAGGGGCTCCCATCCCGCTGCTGCCTCCTCTCCATCCCCTGCTGCCCGCGCGCAGGGAACCTTCCCAGAAGCAAATCCACCTCGTGAGGCCAGCCCTGCGGTGAGACATTTCACAGTTAAATGAAACCGCCCCAAATCGGGGGGTTCCGTGGGCCACGGATCGTCTTGCTCTCAGCATCTGTCCCCTGTACACATTTTCTTTGCTGGCTCCTGTGAGTGTCTCCCCTTGGCCAGGTTTGCTGTCCATAGAAGGAAGGTGACACCTTTCTTAGAAGCAATTAGTTAATGTCAGGAAAGCTCTCTGTGGGTGAAAAGCGCTAAATTCTATTTACCAAATATTTAATCAGCCACGCTTGGGGGGAATGAGTCATAATCATCTATTCAACTTGCTGAATAACCAGAGAAAAAGGCATGATCAGGAAATTCATCTTAAACACAGGTTTGCATAGATTTTGTACCTGTCAGGACTACGAGGGAGAATTTTCGAATTAGCGCTCGGCTTCCTCCCTGCCTGTCCCCTTCCTCCTCAGCCCAGGGGGCCCAGCAGCAGCATGGGGTGGTGGTGGGGGGAGGCGTCTGGCCGCAGCTTCCCTGCCCAAGCTCCTCCGGGGCCTGGCAGGCCGCAGCATCTCTTCTCCTCTGGTCCGTTTCCTCACGTCCCCTCTGTCACATGCCTGTCCCTTTCTGCCCTGGCACGGACTCTGTGAGGAGAAATGAGGTCATGTGGGAGGCATGGGCGCTTTGAAATGAAAGGCACCAAACCAGCTCAGAGCGGAAGCCATTGCAGAGGCCTTCCCGGTGCCTTTGAAGCAGCAGGGCCCGGTATGCACCAGACTCCCCGCTTGGGGAGCGAGCGAGGGAACCTGTTACTTGTTCTCACTCCCCCTGCTGCGGCAGGCGCCCCAGTAAACCCTTGCCTGCATTTCTTGTCTGGCCTCTTATCAATTTCAACTGATTAAGGAAGCCACGAACCCTGGTCGGTGACACTGGGACTGGGGCATGCAGCGACACTGGCCAGGACAGCAGGTAAAATAATGAGCTGTCTTGTGCGCATGCCCAGGAATTGGGTTTTTGGTTTTTTTGTTGGTTTGTTTTTTATCATGAATGCAATAAAGAGCTGCGGAAGGATTTGTAATGAGAAAAATGAAAGGACTGATACGTTTGTTGATCGAGACCACCCTAGCTGAAGCGTGGACCGTGGATTGGAGGGAAACAGAGCTAGCATCAGCAGACGGGTCCCGAGGCCTGTTGTCATCTAGGTAGAAGCCATGGTGCCAGGAGTGGCACAGTGACCACCAGGAACCAAGGAGATCACAGGGCACACGCCCAGGCTGTGGAGGCACCCAGTCTCAAAACCCGCCTGACTCCTTCATTCAGTCAACAAATCTTTACTGAGCATCTACCGTGCGTCAGGCCCTGTCTGGACTCCAGAGCGACAGAAATGAAGAAGACGGATGCTCTCAGAGAGCCTACACGATCGTGGGGTCCCGGTAGGGCCGGGGCAGGCAGTATGCGGCAGACACAAAGGGAGCTAGTTTAATTGTACCGAGCTTCCTGGCCCTGCGGTTTGCTGTGTCATTAATTTCAGAAAGTTCTCTGCCATTATTACTTCAAATATTTGTTCTACTCAGTTCTCCATCTGGTATTCCCATCAGGTGCGTGTCACACCTTTTATAATTGTCTCCATCCTTGGATGTTTTTAAAAAATTCTTTGTTGCTGTATTTAAGTTTGGGAAGTTTCCATTGGTCTATCTTCAAGCTCATTGCTTCTTTCCTCAGCTGTGTTGAGTGTATTGATGAATCCATCAAAGGCACTCCTCATTCCTGTTTTTTTTTTTTCTTCCTAGCATTTCCTTTCGTGTCTTCCTTATCTCTCTGCTTACATTCCCATCTGTACTTGCATGTGGTCTACTTTTTCCATTAGAGCCCTGAACAAATTAATCACAGTTAAATTCCCTGAATGATCATTTTTACCATCTGTGTTACATCTGAGTCTGCTTTTCTGATGCATCTTTTGTCTCTTCAGACTGTTTTTCTTTGGTTTTGGGTGGAACTTACGATTATTTTTGTCAAAAGCTGGACGTGCTGCACTGGGTAGTAGAAACTGAGGCAAACAGGCCTCTTCTGTAAGGATTTATGATAATCTGGCTAGGAGTTGGCTTTAATGTTTTTTGCAGCTATAAGCACCACAGACTTTAGATCCCCCTGGGGTCCCCATGTC
This sequence comes from Aethalodelphis obliquidens, assembly GCF_003676395.1. Lineage (NCBI taxonomy): Eukaryota > Metazoa > Chordata > Mammalia > Artiodactyla > Delphinidae > Aethalodelphis > Aethalodelphis obliquidens. The sequence goes on along the minus strand of NW_020837967.1, from coordinate 24,601,413 downwards.
TGGTTTTTGTCTCCACTCTTGATCTTGGGCTTCTCTACATCCTCCTTCTTGGAGGGAGTGTGTCTTGTAACCCTTTCAGCTGCAACCCATTGTTGTTACGGGGAGCCCTGTTGGTGTGGAGAAGTGGAGGGGAGGGGAGAAGCGTCATCATCTTCTAGCTAAATCTCAGTCCTGTAGGGGGTGTGTGCCTCTTGTCTGTGACCTTCACAAGTGTTTCTTTTTGTGTAGTGAGGCAGGAAGGCCTGGGGAGGGATGCTCTTCCCAGACCCGGGACAAGGCTAGCTATGGTGAAGCCACAGAGGGCACTCTGGGATATCTCACAAGGGCCACTCTTCCTTCACTTCAGCCATAGCCTTAGACCTTCACCAGGACAACCCGGTGGAGTTTCTGGAGGTAAAGCTCGAAGAAGGGGAGGGGGCGTCCCCTGAAGGCCGCACTCCCCAGGAATTGGGTGCTCTCACACAAGTGCGTACTCAGCCTCCAGCAAGTCACTGAAACGGCCGCTGACGTGTCCCTAGCAGTTCACGGGTCCAGCAGCGTTGGCTTTGGGTAACAACCTCTCAGCCGTGCCTCTCTGCATTCTCTGCAGATTTCAGGGCTGTGGTTTTCCCAGAAACCTCAGTTCTCTAATGCAGGGGTCCCCGACCTCCGGGCCGTGGACGGTACCAGTCCACGGCCTTTTAGGAGCCGGGCCGCACAGCAGGAGGTGAGCGGCGAGTGAGCAGCGAAGCTCCGTCTGCCGCTCCCCGCTGCTCCCTGCCGCCCACGTGACTGCCTAAGCCACCCCCTCCCACCTTGTCCGCGGAAAAACTGTCTTCCATGAAACCAGTCCCTGGTGCCAAAAAGGCTGGGGGCCGCTGCTCTAATGGGTCAAAGAAAAGGTGTTAATTTTCAGTTTGGCCAGCTTCTTCTTATCGTTAAGGATGGGAGTGAGAACTTCCAAACTCTTTACCTGTTGGTTCGGAAACAAAAGTCAGTAAATAACTTCTTTTGGGTGGTGATGAAGTGCGGGAGAATTGACTGGGGCGATGGGCATGAGTTACCGCAAGGTCACGAGAGGGCTGTCTGTGGAAGAGACGTGACGAGTGGGGAGGAACCAGCCTCATGAAGGTCAGGGGAGGGCGCTCCGGCATCGGGACTGGCAGCGGTGAGTTCTTGGAACGGAAGGGCCTACGTGGCCAGAGCACAGGGAGAGGCAGAGAGGAGGGAGGACAGAGACTGGGCGGACGTCTGGGGTGACGACATGCAGAGCTGAAGCCGGCAGGCAGAGAAGTGACGTGATGTGACTCACATCTGCAAATGACCCCTCTGGCTAGAAAGTCCGTAGGTCCAGGTTTGCCCAGGACAGTCCTGGTTTGTGTCTTTTGCCTGGTGTAATTCATCATCGTGCCTCCTTCCAATTTTAAAAGTGTCCTGGTTCAGACAACAAATCACAGGATTCCCCGTGACTCTGGTCACAGGGAGGGGCGTGGGCACAGCCGTTGTGGAAGCCGAGAGGTCCGCTGGAAGTGAATGCAGTGAAGACAAGCCATACGGGGCTCTGGCCAGGGTGGTGGCTGGGGAGCTGGGGGACTGACACCCCCAGGATGTGTGGTAGAGGTGGAGCCGACAGGATTGACGGCGGGGGCGGAGGCGGGCAGGAAAGAGAGGAATTAGGGACCTGGGCAATCATGAGCCACTCCTTCTCACCCCATCATCCAGGCGCGTCAGCTCCATCTCCAAAGGCTCTCAAGTGTCCTTCTGCTCCCAATTCTCACATCCACCTTCACTGTTCGATCCCTCCATCTCCCGCCTGGATTCAAGAGCTCCCCTCCAGCCCCACGGGCAGCTGGTGTTGTCCCACCGGGCGGCGACACAACCTCTGGTCCTGCAGCCCACGTCGAGAGCACAGCCTACCTCACACGGTCAGCATGGCCCTCGCTAACAAGTCTACAAACAATAACTGCTGGAGAGGGTGTGGAGAAAAGGGAACACTCCTGTACTGGTGGTGGGAATGTAAGTTGATACAGCCACTATGGAGAACAGTATGGAGGTTCCTCAAAAAACGAAAAATAGAGCTACCATACAACCCAGCAATCCCACTACTGGGCATATACCCTGAGAAAACCATAATTCAAAAAGAGTCATGTACCACAATGGTCATTGCAGCTCTATTTAAAATAGCCAGGTCATGGAAGCAACCTAAATGCCCATTGACAGATGAATGGATGAAGAAGATGTGGCACATATATACAATGGAATATTACTCAGCCATAAAAAAGAAATGAAATCATGCCATTTGCAGCAACATGGATGGACCTAGAGATTATCATACTAAGTGAAGTGAGTCAGAAAGAGAAAGACAAATGCCATATGATATCACTTACACGTGGAACCTAAAATATGACGCAAATGAACTTATCCACGAAACAGAAACAGACTCACAGACACAGAGAACAGCCTTGTGGTTGCCAAGGGGGAGGCGGGGTGGGGGAGAGAGAGTGTGGGATCAGCAGATGCAAACTAGTACACATAGGATGGATAAACAACAAGGTCCTACTGTAGGGCACAGGGAACTACGTTCAACATCCGGCAATGAACCATCATGGAAAAGAAGATGAAAAAGAATGTGTGTAACTGAGTCGCTCCACCGTGCAGCAGAAATGAACCCAACACTGTCAATCCCCTCGACTTCAATTAGAGAAAAAGCAGAGCCTCAGCCTGCGACCGCCGCCCCTCACGGCTCCCCGCGCAGGACATCCCACCGCTTCTTCAACAGCCTTCCACCCCCTGGGTCAGTGAGGCCTTCTGCCCGGGGTCCCCGCCTGCCACCTGTGCCAACTGAACTTCTTCCCTCCCTTCATGCTGCTTACACGGCGCCTCCTCAGTGGAGCCCTCCAGCCAGCTGCCCCTCCCTTCTCTGACCACCCAAGACCCTCAAATCTCTTTCAAGGCCCTCACGTAGTCCATCTTATAAAGCGGCCATTTGTGTATTTCCGCTCACCCCTCAACTAATCTGTAAACTTCTGACGGAAAGAGGATGTTCTCCCAACCTTCCATCCCGCAGAGCGCTCGGCGCGTCCGAACGGCCCAGCGCTTCGTGGCGTTGAGTCTGGCAGCAGTGTGAACGGCTACAGCCGCTTCGGTTGGTTTGACCCTGACAGGCCGAGCTCTTGATACGCCATGAAGTCAACCAGGTAGGAAGCTCCTCGTGGGGTCCTCACTCCGAACCAGCAGTAAGACCCGTGCCGGGCAGAGCGGTCCGGACCCGGGCCCAGCTTGGCCCTGGCATTCGGGATGGGTGGGTGGAGGAGGCAGGTAAGAGTTAGACCCTTTAACTGCAGTCTCCCCACTTACCAGCTGTGTGCTTTGGGCAACCTGCTGAACCTCTCTGTTGTCTCAGGTTTCTTATCTGCAAAGCACTGGCAGTAACAGCACCTGGCCAGGGTTGCTGGGAAGATCCCACGAGATAAAGCAGGTAAGATGCTTAGCACAGAGTCTGGTATAGGGGACATGCTCCTTATCGGCCGCGTGACTGACGGAGCTGAGGCGTGGAGAACGTCATGACTGCAGACGTTGATGGGCTTTGATCATTTTATTACATATTTTAAATTTTTTAATGGGAACTCTCAGACTGGAGGGGGGAAGCGGGCCCTGCCGCAGGAGTATAAAAGGACGCACCTGCCCTGGAGAGCAATTTACCAAGAACCTGGACCCAGTCATTCCACACCTGGGGAATCCAGACTAGAAGTTCGCAAAAATACAGACAAAGCTTACTCCGAAAATGTTAGCCCCAGAATTATGAACGACAGCAGAAAACTGGAATTGAGCGACTATTATCTAAGGAAATAGTTAAGAAAAGTTTGGCATGATATCAAGGGACACGTATGTAGTTATGAAACGCGTATTTACAAAGACCTCCGAATGACTGGGGGAAATGTCGATAATGGTAAGTGAGAAAAGCAAGCTACACAAAATACTACGTAAGTGAACGTAATTATGTGAAAAGCGTGTGCGTGAAGAAGAATGTAAGATAGAGCCAAGTGTTCATCCTCGGTGACCGTTGCCAAGCGATGAGATAACGGACAGTTTTGATTTTCCTTTTTCGACAGTTTCTAAAATGAGAGACTGTTTTTTGAAGCAGAACGAAAAATGATGCTATCTTAAAAGACGCCGGGTGCTTGCTGGGGAGCCGTGCCAGTGCAGCCTGTGGTGCTGCCGCAGCCGTGGCCCCTGGGACGTGCGGCCTCGAGCAGCCCCCAGCCCGTGGACTCGCCTCTCTGGACCACGGCGGCCTCCGCGGAGAAGCGGCGGCGGATCCTCACCTGTCTGAAGGCCGCGGGCCGGGTCAGGCGATCTGAAAGGCTTCTCCAGCCCCGATGGTCTCGTAGGAGCCACCTTGGTGAGACCCCTTCTCTCAGACAGGGACATACGTGGCTAGGACCAGCCGGCCAGAGGGGCGAGGAGGGCGGAGGCCGCGTGCTTCTCCATGTCTCGCGCCGAGGACTCGCTCCAGGGCCGCAGCTGCCCTGAGCTGCCCCACCAGGCAGGAGTTTCAGGAAGAGGAGGAAGCCGCTGTCCTTTCCTCTCCTGGGGCTGTGGCCCTGCAGCCCTCCTTCGCCCCAGGGCCTCTGCTGCCGGCCCTCAGGGGTTTCTCAGACACGGGGCACGCCTGTGGCCCTCTGCCTCTAAGATGCCCGAGGTGCCCAGGGCCCCGCGAGCAGAACCCCACGTCCTTCCTGCCCCCCTTCTCCCCTGGGAACCCGAGGAAGACCACATCTTCTGTTCTGAAAACTCAGTCTGGGGGCTCAGAAGCTGGAGTGGGCATACGGAGCTCGCTCTGAACCTGGTGGGACAGACAGGCATCCCGGGCAGACACCCCCGCAGGTGGCTTCTACCTGAAACTAGCAGCCCAGGCACTGACTTTCCATCACGGGATCCCGCATGGGGCTGATGTGAGGAACATTCTTCCCAAGCTGCAGGCCAGCCTGGGACGAGCCACCAGTCGCACTGGGAGGGCACAGGAGTTCACCTGCCTGCGGGCACAGATGAGTTCACTGGGATGGGCCCAGCAGGGGAGCATGGATCCGCTGGCCTGGCTCACATCCACGCCCTGCCCTGCCGCTCGCTTACTTGGCTATGTGACTGGTGAAATTATCCGATCTCTGCAGGTGCTGATTTTCCCATTTATAAAATGAGAATCCCAGTGTCCCCTACTGCACAGGGACGCCCTGAGGATTAAATGAGAAAATACACAGAACGTGCTTTCCCAGGGGCGTGGCAGAGAGCAGAGGCTCAAGAAGTGGCTCTTTTTGTTAGGAAGCTCTTCTTGGGCTCAGCACCCCTGCGGGCAGGGGGGAGGACCCAAGAGATTAAAGCACATTCCTGCTGCTCCGGTGAGGGAGGACCCTCCCCAGGAAACAGCTAAACAGCTAAGCAGTGGGTGACTCGGTGCAAAAACAACTGGAAGGCAGCAAGGCTACTTATAATAGCCTCGGTCTGGAGGCAACCCAAACGCCCAGCCATCCTGTGATGACTAAGCAAAGCCTGAAACGCTGCAACCCCGCGACCCGCTGCAGAGCCGCTGGAGACGGCCAGCGTGCCGCTCATGTCCATACATGGAGGGGGCCTCGGAAAGGAACGTTTCCAGAAGGAGGTCGCAAGGTGGCGTGTGCACACCGTTTGCCGTGATGGGTAAACAGACGTCAAGTCCCCCTCGGGGGTCCAGAGGGGCCTGGAGGGGTGGAAGCAGTTTAAAGCGCTCGTCAGGTTATTTGTTTTTTCCCCAACAAGTTGCTTAAGGACCGGCTGTTTAGAACGGATCATGGTGCACCTGGGAAGGTCAGGGGGCGTTCGGAGAGGGAGCGAGGTGTGGGAGAGGCTGGGAAGGGAGAGGACGGCGCTTCAGCAGGTGTGGGAGCATCCGCGGGTTTGAAAATAGAAGCGGAGTTGCCCCAAGGGCACAACTTGGCTTCCCCCACACACACACCGGTCTCTTTGGCCAAAGAAAGTGAGTTAAGTGGCCGGAGGGACAGCAGGAAAAGTGGGTGTGGGGAGCACGGGGCCGTCCTTCCCCGGGAGGGGGGGGCAAGCTCTTTGTACGCGGAGCTTTAGGCTTGCCTACGGCGGCGGTGGACTGCCGCCGTGCTCTCCCCGGCCCTGCCCAGATGCCTACTCGCGGTGCCCGAGGGGCCCGTGCCAGGGCTGGAAAGCCTGCATTCACGAAGATGCACAGAAGCCTCTCAAATAGGGTCCCAGAGACACCGGAAAGAGAGCTTGGAAATAGCTGAGCAACTTCCCCCCCATCCTGGCGGCCTAGCGAAGGCTGCAAGACGCGAACGGGAGTCTCTACGGCATCTCCGGGCTCGCAGCGCCCTGGCTTAGTTTACGGGTAAGTCAGCCGGCTGTGGTCTGGGTGTGGCCAGCCTCCGGGATCGGCTCCTGGTCTGGGTTCTGTCCCTCGACCATCACGAAAACGCACACGACAGACACTGGCGCCCACCAGGTGGGGTGTGTATCCCGCCTCTGCCACTAGACCGTGACGCTGAGCAGGTCTGCAGGCGTCCGGGAGCCGCCGGTTACTCGCCTGTAAGATGGGTCTCCTGCCTCCCTGCAGGGCTCCAGGGTGAGCAGTAACGCGGCTAAGATCTGCTCAGATCGGAAGCCAGCGAGCGGCGAGCGCTGCCCCGTTCTTGCCGCTGCCCCGTGCCTGTGGTGGCACAGGTCCCAGCCGCGTGACACAGTCACACTCCGAAGGCACAGCCCGCAGCGTGAGCAGGCCCCCTCCTCACCCCGCCCCCTCCCTGTCCCGAGGCCTCCGCTGCCCTCAGAGGTGGGTCCTGCGTCGGAGACGGGCTCCCCCTGCCGGCAGGTAAGGGTGGTGCTCAGGGCAGGTTGGCGGATGGGCGGCAGCTGCAGACTGTTCTAGAATTCCCCGGGAGTGCCCCTGCCCTACTCCAGGGTGCCAGCCACCTACAGCATAAGAAGAAACGTGTATTTGGTCCCTGTCCCTGGTTCCTCATACAGAGACCCCCGGAAATTCCTAAGTGATGGGGTGAGAGGAGTGTCTTTTGTCCTACTATTTGGTCTTTGTGGCTGGAACCATCTCTCGGAACTTCCTGGGTGATGGGAAAATCTCTTGTCCTAATGGGGCAACTGCTGTTGGGTCCCTAGATAGCTCAGAGTGGGGCAGGTCCCCAGAGACCGAATGGTGGTTAGAAGCTCAGAACTTTCAGCCCCAATCCCCAACCTCTGAGAGGGGAGAGGGGCTGGAGACCGAGTTATGATCCATCATCACCACGTGATGATGCCTCCATAGAAAGCCCAATGGCATGGGGTTCAGGGAGCTTCTAGGCTGGTGGACACAGCCATGTGCCAAGAGGGCAGCACCCCAAGAGCACAGGGCAGAAGCCCCTGCGCCTGGGAGCCTTCCGGACCTCGCCCTGTGTTTCTCCCCATATAGGTGTTCACTTGTATCCTTTGTCGCATCCCTTGTAATAAACTGGTAAATGGGAGTGCGGCGTGTTCCTGAGTTCTCGGAGGTGTTCTAGCAAATGATCACAGGAACCCGACTGACAGCCAGCTGGTGGGAAGTAGGGGACGCCCAGGACTTGTGACTGGTGTTTGACGTGGGAGCAGCCTTGTAGGATGCAGCCCTGAACCTGTGAGGCTGGGGTGTCAGTGTCAGAAGTGCCCAACAACCAACTGTGTCGGGAGACTCGGAGCTTGGGGCACCAGAAATCACCGCGGTGTCTAAACTTTCAGAATGGAAGGGGGCCCCCCACACATGGAGGGAGACATCACAAACACCATCTTACTAATGAATGGCTCCGGGCAGGGGCCTCTGAGAGCCTTCCTAGAGACATACATAGGCCTCCATCTCACAGCAGAGGGGCCAGGCCAACCATAAACAAGACAAAAAGACAACCCATGGAATACGAGAAAATATTTGCAAATGATGCGACTGACAAGGGCTTAATCTCCAAATATACAAGCAGCTCATACAGCTCAACATCAAAAAGCAAACAACCCAATCCAAAATGGGCAGAAGCGGCTCCCCCGGCGGCGCAGTGGCTGAGAGCCCGCCTGCCGGTGCAGGGGACACGGGTTCGTGCCCCGGTCCGGGAAGATCCCACGTGCCGCGGAGCGGCTGGGCCCGTGAGCCATGGCCGCTGAGCCTGTGCTCCGCAATGGGAGAGGCCACGACAGTGAGAGGCCCGCGTATAAAATAATGGGCAGAAGACATACAGATGGCCAGAAGGCACATGAAACGATGTTCAACGTCACTAGCTATTTGAGAAATGCAGATCAAAACTACAGTGTGGTATCATCTCACACAGGTCAGAACGGTCATCAGTAACAAGTCTACAAACAATAAATGCTGGAGAAAGTGTGGAGAAAAGGGAATCCTCCTACACTGTTGGTGGGAATGTAAGTTGATACAGCCACTATGGAGATCAGTATGGAGGTTCCTCAAAAAACGAAAAATAGAGCTATCATACGATCCTGCAATCCCACTACTGGGCATATATCCAGACAAAACCCTAATTCAAAAAGATCCATGCACCCCTATTCACAATAGCCAAGATGTGGAAACGACCTAAATGTCCACTGCCAGATGAATGAATAAAGGAGATGTGGTCTATATATACAATGGAATACTACTCAGCCATAAAAAAGAACGAAATAATGCCATTTGCAGCAACATGGATGCAGCTAGACATTATCATACTAAGTGAAGAAAGCAGAAAGAGAAAGACAAATACCATATGATATCACTTATATGAGGACTCTAAAATAGGACACTAATTAACATATCTATGAAACAAACAGACTCAGAGATATAAAGAACAGACTCGTGGCTGCCAAGGGGGGAGGGGAGGAGGAGGGATGGAGTGGGAGTTGGGATTAGCAGACGCCAACTAGTATATATAGGATGGATCAACAACAACGTATAGTGTAGAGCACAGAGAAGTACGTTCAGTATTCCACGATGAGCCATAATAGAAAAGAATATGGAAAAAAGAATGTACAATATACGTATAACTGAATCACTCGGCTGTATAGCAGGAATTAACACAACATTGTTAAAAAAAAGGAAAAACAATTCTCTAACAAGCCTCCCAGGCCGCTACTCAGATGCCCTTGTCCTCTGTGCTCTGCCCACCCTGGCTTCTGCGTCTCCTCCCAGGCCTGGCAGCTCTCGCACAGGCCTTCGCACACCCTCTTCCCTGCATCCGGAATGACCCAGTGCCAGCACGCACGGCCACCCCTTCCATCCAGCCATCCCCTTCGGGTCTCTGCTCAAGCATCCTTTCACTAAAAGCCTTCCCTGGCTGCTCGGTCTAGGGGGGGTCCTTTAGAACAAATTCCCCTGAAGTCTCATTCTTTTCCTTCGTCAGAATATGCATCTCAGTCTACAATTACGTATCAGTCATGTGACTGTTGGATTGATTTCTCTGATCACTACTGTATACCCGTACCTTAACAGAGGAACTAACAGTAGTAGGTTCTTTACAAATATTGACTGAATGAATGAGTTGAAATATAGGGCCCTGACCCATCTTTGATATTCCAAGATTTATGACCTCACAAAATAGGTCAAGGCCACAAGTTCCATGCATCCAATCATCAGAGGGATGGGGTATTGAAAAGCCAGGAATAACAAACAGGAAAGCCATCATACAAACCGGGTGGCTATGCAAAGCCACTCTCCCAGAGCGGCGGGCACAGATGGAGAGAGCAGCAGGGTCCAGCTTTGAGAATCGACCCGACTCTATGCGGGGAGTAAACCTCTGATTTCGGAATGGCTCCTGCAGTGGCTTTGGAAGAGTGGTGAGGGCGTTTTTGGTGACCACAGGGTCAGAAAGGGCCCCAATGGCATTCCTTTGGAGGAATTCTTTCGGAAAACTAAAGACATTGAAGTAAGGCGTTGGGCCAATCCCACGCAACAACACTTTTTTGTTGCTCCAGTGCCAACAGCACCTCTGTTGAGAAATGCTGAAGGGAATCTGGGTGCTGGAGGGCATAATACAGTTACATGTCCCCCTACACAAGCTCCCCCCGTGATTCTAAGGAACTGAGCCCTCACTACCATGAAAAGAGGAAGTGGCTGTTTACTAAGACACAGAGAACAAAGCGGGGGCACCCACAGCACCGGCCCTGGTGCCAGAACAGAGCAGGACCTCAGTCAGGATGACGGCTGGCTCACACGCATGGGCGCGCGCGCGCGCACACACACACACACACACACACAGCACGTGGGTGAGCTCTGGCTGGCGTGCACGCACACAGGTGCACGGACTGTGGCTGACAAGGAAGGTGGTGTTACGGCTGCTCCTACACAGGGCCGGTCCTCCTCGCCCTCCCCGCCAGGGCTTCCGTCTGGGGAAACTGGAGGCTTAGGGCTGGGTCTCACGGTGCCACGATGGTGATGACCCACTCCAGCTGCCCTGGCCAGGCTCCTCTCTTATTGGCGCTTTGTGCACAGGACCTCACTCTGAGCGGTGGCGGCATGACTGGTCTTGCCTTCACTGCTCCATTTTACGTGGATGGCAGCTTAATGCTACCAGGATTGCAAGTTATGTTATGGGATAAGTTGACCACTTTCTTTCCAATGTATGGTGAATTCGAAACCAAAAGGTATCCAGGACTCTTCTTATATCTTCCTTCCAAGGTGAGGTCATCATAAATGATATTCTTTAGAAAATCCCGTGTTCAACAGGCCCCAGGTCTCCTTTCCCCACTTCTTCTCCAGATCATCTGATCATAAATGGAACGGCCAAGAAGTTCCCTGACCCATCCCCTGGTGACGAACAGAACTTTATATAATATAATACGATCTGACGGGACACAGAATATTATACAAGTTCTCACAGTCTCTGTAAGAATTCTGCTAACAACTGGCAAATGTGCTTCAACGATCACACGGATTCTTTTCCTCTGATAACAGATGTAATGCGTGTCTATTCTAGAACATTTAGCCAGGCGCCAAGAAGAAAAACTGACACCCACTCACTCTCTCAACTACAGAGATAACCGGCGTTAATGTTTTCGCGATCCTTCCCCCCCGAGCCTGTGTAAGATATCCGTTTTTATATGAAATTGAGGTCATATGAGATGTGCTTTTTAAGTGGCCCTTTGCATTGGGCAATAGATCACCACGTGGTCCATAACACGGTTTCCACGGCTGTTTACCATTACATCGTATGGATGACCCCACACTCACTGAACAGATCCCCTTACGCCGGGCATTTGGGAGCAGCAGGGATGCTGTGCTCAGCGCTCCTCCACTGACTCTTCCTGAGAATAAATTCCTGGAAGTGGAATGGCTGCATCAGAGAACACAAGTCTGGATACTTACGGCCACACTGTCTTTCCCGAGTTTCCTAACAGGGCGTACCGTCCCGAGCATGTGTACGAGCGTCCCTCTCCCCAGACACTTACCACCAGTGAGCGTCTGGTTTCTTCTCGGCTCTTCCATTTTAGATGCAGTGGGCCATGCAGAATACAGGGAAATTCGTCTTTGGAATTCACCTCCATCCTTGGGAACCTATAGATACACAAAAGACAGCACTTCTGAAATGACCAAGGAAACGTAGGACATGTTTACACGTGAACAGAAGGCTGAACCAGGTTTTGCAAACGAAATGATAAAACGACGCTCTTTTGCTGACACAGTATGGATGAAAATTTCGGGCCTGGCCCTGCCCACGTATTTAAAATAACCTATTAGTCAGTGACAATGTCCCCATCACCTGTCACTCTTTCCACCCAGTTGTTGGTGGCATAGATTTTAGAGGGGCATCACTCCAAGCTCTATGTCTCCTAGGGCTCATTCTGCGTCCCCCAGGCCTGCAGTTCTGTCTGGCTTCCCTGAGCTTATTTAAGACCTTTCGGGGAGAGCAGGGTAGAGACTCTGCCATCTGTCAAGGTGAAGGGTCCTCCTGGGTGTGTGTCTGCCGCCTCCGTAGACTGACTCAGGCCCAGGGAACGGCCGTGGTATTTGGATGCAGGAAAACACCAGTGACTCATCTTCCTCTGGAAGGCAGGCAAGACCGTGGCATCCTCCTAAGGTGAAGGGACCTCATTTGAAATTCACCCAGAATCCCCAATGTCTCAAACAGTTCCTTCCGTCTGAGAAGCTGTACAAGGTTCGTCACATGTGGCAATTCACCTTTGGCCACGGCAAGCTCTAACTCTGCAATTCAATCATCATATTGAACAAGTAATTTCTAAATTGGTCCTGCGATCAAGACTGTGTTACAGGAATATTAAGTGTTTGAAACGTGCAGCCAGAAAACACATGACAGCCTAGAGTTTACGGCTCGTTCTAAATGACGGTGGCACATTACTGCTTTCTAACACCATAAATTGCATGTTGTTTATAATAATACAGCTAGAGCGGTAACACTTTATCATAAGAGCTGCTGCCCCCACGGAAAATCATTATTCAGCGTACACTGGATAAACTGGTCATCACTCACGGGCAGGTGACGTGGCCCATTTTATTTACAGGGGAGCGGGCAATATATTATCTTCTTATTGGTTGATGTTTTTTCCCAGAAGGATTATGTTGCTTCTTGTGTGTTGCTCGGAGAGTTTTGTCAGTGTCACTCGTCTTACGGGCATTATGCCCAGAGCAGAGGAGTAACCGTCCCTAACCTCAGAATTATTTTCAAAGGAGAACCTGGGAAAGAGATTTTCACCTACAGATTTAATCTCTTACTTCCCAAATGGAAAAACAAAGAGGAAATGATGACGGAGATGAGTAACTGCTCCCCAAAGCCAGCCAGGTCACGAGAGGCGAGCCACCCTGACTTGATCTGCCCTTTACGTACAGGAAGACAGTGGCTGACTGTGGTTCGGCAGATGGTGTGAGGCTGGGCCTTCCATCTTCCTGGATGTGCGTCCCCAAAGGAGCTTGGCCACCTCTCCCTGGTGCCTGAGAGAGAACTTGGCCTTGCTATAGGAAACAGAGTCGTGCTGTGGACGTCACAGCATGATGCGAGCTGCCCACCCCGACAAGCTTGGGGGCGCCCCCCACTCCGGGGGTGAGCACCGCTGCCCTGGCCGCCGTGCTGCTGCCACAAGGCAAACCGCCCCGGGCCCTGGTCAGCAGTGCCCTCCGCCAGTGGCACGCGTGTGCCGCTCAGGCGCCAGAGACGCCAGCCAGGCCGGGCGTGGGCCGTGAGGGGCCGCTCCTCACTAGGCCTCAGGCTCCCCTGGAGCCACGGAGCCTCCTCCAGCTTCCGGCACTCTCCAAGGTTCTGGTGACTCGGCCTCCGGGCCACACCACAGCCTCTCCTGACCCGCCAGCGTCAGGCACATTGAATTCGTCTGCTGGGACGGCTGAGTCTCCGCAGGGAGCCTGTGAGAGGGGCTACAGGTAGAGAATCGCAAGCACACCTGCACAGTGTCTCGCCGTTTTCGAATGCTGCTCCAGACGCTGTCTCGAGGTGATGAGACCGGGGACTCGAGTGCGGGCTGGGAAAGCCCTCCTCATCCACGAGCGGGCACCCTCCGGCTCCTTCCTGGTGGCTCTGAGCGCCCATTTCCTCTTCCGGAAAGTAGGGTCCACACTAGTCCCCGTGCGATTGGGTTTCCAGGAGGACGCCGTGGGCTCACCCACACAAGCACGCGTGCGGCGCGGGCTGTTAACTCCCACCAACGCACCCCCCCAAAAGAAGTACTGCAGGAAGGGCGGGGAGGGCAGGATGCAAAGAACATCGACTGTCTCATCTGCTTTCACGCGGGCCGTCCTGGCGCCTTTTCCACCACCTTCCTCTCTCACGGGTGGGGAGACCAAGGCAGGTTCCTCGCTATGCGTTGTCCCTATTTGGGGTGGACGCTCCCCCGTGCACCGGGGGGCGGGGGGGTTCGGCAGCATCCCAGGCCCCCACCCAGCAGAGGACCGTCCCACGCGTGATAACCAAGAAAGTCTCGGGACGTGGCCAGTGTCCCCTGTGGGGCGACGCTACCCCCCAGTTGAGACCCCCTGAGGCGGGGTAACTTGTCAAAGGCCCATGGGGAGCAGGGAGCCAGGCCCAGAGCCTGGGGCGTGAGGGCCACAGGGGCTCCTCAAAGCGGGCGTTGAGATGGGGCTCCAATCGGGCAGGACAGATGGATACAGAGCCTTCGAGGGAACCTGGACGGACGGAAGGCCGTGTGACGAGCGGCCAGAGGCCAGGAGGCAGGCGCGCGGGGCAGGAGGACAGATGGACCGCGCAGGCCTCAGGGAGCCGACACAGGAGCTTGGAGCCGGGGCGGAGTCAGGCCCAGGGGCCGGGCAGGTGCTGGGATGAAGGGGCCTTCAGGCCGGGGCGCAGAGACCCGTCTGGGACAACAGGCGCCCCATGGCCGACGGGAGGGCCTTCCCGGCGCCACCGTCATCCTGGCAACGGGGCTGTCATCGCCGACCACGGACAAGCGGGCTGGGAGGGAAGGATGCCATGAACACAAACCGGGGTGAGGAACTGGGGGCCGTGGGCACCGCAGGCCCAGTGCCCACCAGGCGGGTCGGCGGTCCCAAGCCTCGCTCCGCGCAGAGGCCGTGGTTGCTGACATGCCCCTGACACCAGCCCATCACCTGCCCCCAGCCTGCCACGGACAGCCAGCGGGGCCTGTGCTGAGCCTCTGCCTGGCTCGGAGGGGCCCTCGGGGTGGGGGGGGGTCTGCTCGCCATCTGGGGAGTCAGGGTTTCCTGAGGCGAGTGACAGAGGTTCATGCCTCTCACACTCCCACTCCTCAGGAAATCCGGCCCTACAGACAGCCGAAAGAAAACACCCTCTGCGGGCCATTGGGCTATTTTTTTTTTTTTTTTTTTTTGCGGTACGCGGGCCTCTCACTGTTGCGGCCTCTCCCGTTGCAGAGCACAGGCTCCGGACGCGCAGGCTCAGCGGCCATGGCTCACGGGCCCAGCCGCTCCGCGGCATGTGGGATCTTCCCGGACCGGGGCACGAACCCATGTCCCCTGCATCGGCAGGCAGACTCCCAACCACTGCGCCACAAGGGAAGCCCTTCTGGGCTATTTTTATTCTGCGTGGCCCGGCCGAGGCTTGCCTGTCTCCACCGCTGTCCACCGGGGAGAGTTTCAACCCGACGTGTGTTCAGGAAGATGCTAGAAATTTCCAGCTTTGCAGATGCTGGTGGGCTGTTAACAGAGCTCGGCCCATGCAGATGGGCAGCCTGGTGGGAGGCCCCAGGCTGGACGGCCTTGGAGAGAAGTTGGTGACGGGCCTCGCGGGCTGTCAGATCACAGGCCTTTTCATTCCTCGACATTTCGGGAGACCAGAGCTTTCTGTCCCAGAGCTACACACCAACCCCCGACTGGTTCATAGAGTCACTCACACAGTACTCAGAAACCCAAACAGCCGCTGGGAGCAGGGCTCCAGGCCCTACACTGGATCTCAGGACGATCTCTGGGGTGAGAAGCAAACAGAAAATTGACCTAAAGCGATAAAGCCCATTAGAGCATCATGGGAAGTTGTGCCCTGCATTATGGCCAGACAGTTCCACCTTGCTGAAGAGCATCTAAACCGATCCGCGCACACAGAAGGCTGGTGGTTCAGCCTAGGAAAGCAGGCGTCCCCAGTTAAGCATGGCCAGCTGGACCGATTCTGTCCTCCCTTCCCATCGTCGGTTACCCTAGGAGCCAAGAGAGGTGCAGGTCAGCTCTGAGCTGGCTTCCCTGCTAGAGCTGCGGGCGGCCCGCCCTCCCGAGGCCCCGCCCCGGGTGCCGTGGACGCCGGACGCCGGCAGAGGGGGCCCCAGGCCTGCCGGGAGCCGGGCTGCAGGCGGGGAAGCCGCGGCCGAGTGTGCCCTGCCGCCGGAGCACACTGGGGATGAGGCCGCTCAGAAAGCCAGCTGGCTCCGTCCCCACTTGCCAACTGACGGAGGCTGGTGTCCACGGTGAAGTCACAGCCAGTGGAAAGAGGCGACAAAACCAGCGGAAGGAAACTGCAGGCCGGGAGGGGGCAGGGCCGGGAAGCCCTGCTTCCCCTTCGAGCCGGCACCGCAGCCCGCGCCAAGGCCCACGGAGCTCCAGTCGGCCTCTGGAGGCCCCGGCCTGGGGCTCGTCTCTGTGCGGGGCTGCCCGCTGGCCATCCTGAAGCTGGAATCCTGAACCGAGGCAGGGGGGAGGGGAAGGGAGTCAGGGGCGGAGGCCAGGCGGCTGGCAGGCCCCCTCTGACCCCGCACGGCTCGCTGGCGGCCCGTGGCGGACGTCAGGAGCTAGAGCCACCGGACACGCCGAAGGGGACCGTGAAGGCAAGGCTGGATGCCCCACGCCAGGGAGCAGAGTCTTCCAAAGGCTGAGAACCCCGAGACGTGACAGCTCTGGAAAGTTCAATGTGACTGCGGCGCGTGTCTGTACCACCCAGCTGTGGAGGGCGGCCTGTGGCTTCCGCTGCCCGTGGGTCTAGAGACAGTGCCCAGAGGGACAGCAGGACAAGAAAATGATGCGACAGACCCCGCTTAGGAAGACGCCTGCCCATCCGCTTGCCAAACGGTAAAGCGGCCCCTTAGCCCTCCAACCCAAAGTGGAAGAGGCCCCGCCGCTGAGCCCGCAGGCGGCCCTGGAGCAGACGCACCTGTTAGGAGGAGAGCCTGGCTTCTGCTGGAGAAATGGGTGACCCCCGACCGGGCTTTCTGTCCCCTCCTCCCAGAGGGTCTGGGGGCCTGCACCCTCCCCGGCGACAACACCCGCAGCTCCGCCTTTGCCAGGTGGCCCTGAAGCCACCACTGAGCACAAACTGGCCACCGCAGACACTTCCAGAGCGCCCAGTGCCTGCAGGCCAGGCCCTTTTCACCCAAGTGATACGTGTTTAACAGTCGTTTATTCGCCATACAAAGGAGCCGAGGCCCGCGAGGGATCAGAGCACCGGGCAGCGGCCTGATCCGAAACTCAAACTCCCTACCTGTCCTTTCCATCCCCCGTCAGGGCGGCTCTGGGAGCAGCCCCGAAGGCTCGCCCTGCAGCTGTCTGGCCCGGCGACAAGGGTGCCCTTTCTCTTGTTGGCATTGGGTGCTGTCAGCGCCCCTCCTCGCCCCATCCCTGCAGCTGTGAGCCTGGTTTCCTTCATCTGTTTCCAAGCCTGCCTGAGCTGCAATGTCCCACCTGCTTCTCCACTGCTTTAGGTATCATCCGGGCCGTTTAAATAAATCTGGGCTGTCTTTTAGGGTGTTTATAAGCAAGTGAAAGTCGGGTCTAAGGGAAAGAGTATTAGTTATCCTCGTCTCCTTCTCGTATTTACTTCCTTTTCTTTAAGACTGTTTTGCTGTTTCCTCTCTGGGCCGCCCAGGGAATAACTGTAAAGGAAACCAAATACAACGGCAGAACCCTCCTTCTCCTTTCTTCCCTCCTGCTTGTCAACAGCCCAGGGGCTCCTGTCCTGGAGGAGACCAATCTATAAACTCCTGAGAGCGCAGCCTTCCTGGGGGAACTCGCCCTTCACAGCACACAAGGCTATGCAGCTCGGACAACAAACGCTACCGTTTCCATACGGAGGGCAGCACGGAGGCCTGTCGGGGGTTCCGTCTGTGACAGCACTTGAAACATTCCGCAAGCCCCTGTTCTGGGCCCACTGGCAGGGCCCGGCCGCCCTCCTCTTCTCTCCCGGCCGCTGGTGCAGACACCAATGGCCTCCCTGCTTTCTTGTCCCTGGCGTGCAGCCAGGTGACAGGGTGTCCCCTGCCTTCACCTCGGCCTGGTCTCCAGAGAGCTGCCTTCCCCTGGTGCTGACGCCCCGAGACCCCAGATACCAGTTTAGAAAAGGCCCCAAGAATTGTGAGGAAATGAAGGCCCCCCCACCCATTCCACAAGCTAGTACCGTGACTCAGCTGTTTCCTCTCAAATCTCCTTGCCTCTCCCTCCTCCCCGGGGGCTCTGGAGCGATGCTTGGAGGGTGCTGGGGTCCCACAGCCGAGTGCTTACTGAAAAGGAGGCCTCTGAGCTCCCAGGCTGGGGTGGGCAGCCGCCAGGGAGAGGGGGCTGGCAGGAGAGGGGCGGCAGAGTGGACGGGGGAACTGTGCGCCCAATACGCGCAGACGCGGCCCCTGGGTTCCGTACCTTTGCAGCTCATTGGCAAATAGCACGGTTACCTACACGGCAGCCACTCGGCCGCAGACCCAACACGCACGTACCTGGTGGGGACCTTCACGGGGAAAGGTCAGCGTGAGCAGGAGACCAAGAAGATATCGCAGGGGCAGCGGGAAACTGCCACGACCCCGTCCTCCGCCGCGCCGGGCCCTGAGTTAAGCTTCTCGCGTGTGCGTGTGCGCACGCGCCCGCCCGGCCGCCACGTGGGGAGGCTGGAGCTGATTGGCCAGGTGGAAGCTGGCCTCCAGTCCCGCTGCACGTCGGCTTCCTTTCACAGTCCGGCTACGGCCGGGCCTGTGGGCGAGCCTCGGAAGAGGGGGTGAGAGAGCATAGGCAGTGGGCCCCTTCTGTCGCCCCTGCACTCACAGGCTGCCCGGGCCCAGCCGAACGAGGGTGCTTAGCTCACTTGGGACCCGACGGCGCCCCCCGAGCTGGGGGAGGGTCACCTCTGCGGTCCAAGATCCCCACGTTTGTTTATGTAATCAGTTCAGGGAGGGGTGATGAGGGTCCCTGTTACCTAGGGTTTTGTCTTCCAAAAGCCAGAGACAGAAAGGCCGCATTGGGCAGGAACGCGGGGACCCCACAGGAACAATAAACAAGGGCCACTGGAGCTCATTTTCCTCCCTCCCTGAGCTGCCGAGTTCACTTGAAACAACCTGCTGCCCAAATTGGCCTCCTCGCCCACACACGCTCCCTGCTTCCTTAGAAGTCAGAAAGGAAAGGTAAAAAAAATGGCAGAAATTAGTGCTTTGGGTTCAGGAAATCCCAACTCCTGGAGCCAATGGGTTAATGTCGGGCCGCTGATAAATCCCAGCTGTCTCAGCCATTCCAGCTGGAGGCCATGGGACCGGGGCTGGAATGGGCAGAAGGACCGGATCTTGTGCCGTTTTGATTTTTGTTCCTGCTTCCCCATGGGCCGATGCTAGGCTTCCAACTCCCCGCCTCAGCCTGGACGGGCTCGTGTAAAGTTACTTTCCAAAGAAAGCAGCACATCTCGTGTGAAGAAGGCGTGGAGCGGCTGGAGTTGGCCCCCATCTGGTGGAGGACCAGTTTCCACTTCGGGCCGGGCCGGGCTTGCCGCCCCGGGCTCCCCCGGAATGAATTCCATCTGCCGTGCTGCTGCTGGCCGGGCCCCTCCCCTCCCCATCAGGGCATCCGGGAAACAGGCGGGGGAACAGGTGGGCCAAGGCCAGCTGCAGACTCGGCCCCAGAGGGCCCAGCCACGTCCAAGGGCAAACAAGGCGTAAGAAGAGACACCGAGGAACATCCCCAGGTGCTGAGACCCATCCAGGCGTCAGGTCGGTCGTGGCGTTCACTTCTCAGCCTCCCGCGCCAGAACCAGCACCGATGGGCTTAAGTTCTCTCAAGGCGGGGCGAACCAGGTGCCGGCCCAGCCTAGGCCTTTAAGGCTCCCTCGGGGCCTCCAATTCCTCTTAGGTTAAGAAGTTGGCGCACCACTAAATATAAACTAGATAAGCAACAAGGATTTACTGCAGAGCACAGGGAACCACATTCAATATCTTGTAATAACCTATCATGAAGAAGAATCGGTATGTATATGGATAACTGAATCACTGCTGTCACCTGAAACTAACAATATTGTAAATCAACTACAGTTCAATTAAAAAAACGTTGGCGTGGATGACCCTGAAGGTCCCTTTCGGGTCAGCTCTTTCGAAGACTCTCCAATCTGGCTGGGATCCGTCTGACCAATAAGCAGCTTTCTACAGAGATGCACTAACACGTCATCACTGTCCCTAGGCTAGTACTCGGCTCACTAGGGGCCCCAGAAACGGAGGAGCTGGACACCAGCCAATAAACTCCTGTGAACACTATTTGTAATGTTTGTACGTAGACAAACCGTGTGTTCGGAACAGAGGGGATTTTGTTTGGACAATTTCTAAGCAATGCTTTGAAAATAATCAGCAAAGACTCCACCGAACACTTAAGTCCATCATTTATCACTGAAACTTTCCAAGCAGTGCCCTGCAGACTCATCACAATTTCAAAGACTCAAAACCCTGAGCCTCTTAGAAACCTGAGTTGGTCACTCAGAGGTCATCGATCAGCAGGTAGGCCCAAGAGTTTGCACCTAATTCTGTAGGTCCAGGCCAGTCCTGAATCCACTTCACAGAGGACCCTAAGTTAGAAGAAGCCCCCAGTCTGGGGTCCCCACCCCAGGTTAGGCTGGATGAGTTCAGATAATCAAACCCACCCCTCGCTCCATCACTGATGTGAAACACCGATGGGCCTGAGGGTTACAAGTGGGGGATGGTTACTCTCTAGCCTTTAAGAGGCAGCCAAGGGTCCTACTTCAGATGCTGCTGTTCCCTTCAAGAAACCAGATGTGGCTCTTGGCTAATCTTGGCCGTACAAGGAGGATTTTAGAATTCCAGGAAAGAATTTCCTAAGCGTAGCTCTGCGACACGGAGTGCTAATGAAATCATATATTCATTCATTTAATCAACACGTTCATCAATATCTGCTGCTTGTCTGGCAATATTTTAGCCAATGGCATCACACTGATGGGCAGGATAATCAGTCCAAGTCTGCCTTCCTGAGGGTGACAGTCTAGCAGGGGAGACGTTGCCAAGTGTGAGCGGGTTGCCAGTAAGCAAAACCCAGAGGAAATGGGGAGGAGCCTGGACTGTTGCCTGGCTGAGGGCAGAGCCGTTCCCTTGCTCAGAGATGGGGCTCTGAACCACAGTAGGAAAAGAGCTGAATGATGGCCTGGGGTCTCCGGAATCAAGTGCTCATGGAGGGAAGGGCTTGGGAGACTGGGCCGGGTCTACCTAGAACGGTGTTCAGGGTGTCCAGGGTTCAAGGATTCCAGGGTGACGTGGCTGCCTGCAGTGGAACTGGACGTCTGGACAGGAAGACAGAGTGAAGTCACTCGCTTTGGACTGGGTCCCTGGGCTTAGTTCTCGAGGGAGTGAGGCACACCGTGAGACAGGTGAGAATGCGGTGGTGATGGTAGTTTTGTGACTCCAGGGTGACAAGGGCAGGACCCGCTAGTGGTAAGTCAGCAGCAGCAATGGGACCAAGTCCGCATAGATGACCTTCCCCCCCAGACCCCTTGTTTCCACAGTCTCATTCCCGATGCTTCCTGCAGATTCTGTGAGCTACCCTATCTTTTCAGGAAATTTCAGTTTCTGGGCTTGAAATCCAGGGCCCTAATTGGTACAGAGATTGGATAGCCCATTAAATGCTACACATATTTTAAAAGCCTTAAGGGCACGTAGCAACTGGCCCCATTACGGGGGTGAGTAAGGAAAATGTTATATCGTTTGCTGTAGCCTTTATGGGCAACTGTGTCCAGGGCTGGGCTCAATTCAGGCCAAGGTTTCTATTACACCTCTCCTGCAGGCCTAGGTTTTAGCATATGCCCTTTGGTGGACACAAACATAGCTGGCCATTCCCCTCTTCAAGTGCCACGTACTCCAGTGAGGAGAAATGATTTACACGCGTGAAATGCTGTCAGTCACTGCATGACCAGGTGGGAGGCTCCAGGGGGCGGGTCTTCTTTACAGACTCAAGAATATGGTCCCTCCACGGCTTTTTGCATGTATGTTTCAGGACCGCTTCTTTGGGCGTATGTTTCAGGACTGCTGCTTTACGTGCGTGTTTTTATGCAGAAGGGACCTTGTGTGTGTCAACTCTCAGATTCTCATATCTGGAAAGAAGTGGAATTCATTTACTCAAAAAATAAATTCGTCCATCTAGCTGTTATTTCTGTGTCTTATGAGTCATCTTAAATGCCTTCTAGAAAAGGTGGCTATAAATACATTAAATAAATACAAAAGAGTAAATGATTCAGCAGAGCTTTGCTCACTTTCAGAATTCAGAGAACTGTGCTGGGCCTCACGAGGCTGGGGAGTTGGTGCAGGGTGGAAAGAGGCAAAGATGGGCAGGACATGATGGGAGATCCGGCACAGACCCCAGGTGACGCCCCATGTGGACGCGAACCGTGGGCAGCAACGGCCAGTAAGGCAGGACTTCAGAAGTGAGCGCTGCGTGACCTTGGGGCGACCGTGGATACCGAAATGAGAGGCACGAGGGACCATTTAAAGACCTCCTACCTGCCTAAGAGGCCAGCGCCAATGCTGAATGACCCCCACTGACCCCCAGGTCCCCCTCCTGTCAGTCCATGGAAGTCCCTTCTTCCGTCCCCTACAGCCTCCTCAAGGCCCAGCCGAGGGCAGTGCAAGTGAGTTAACACAGAAAGGCAAGAGACGGGAATTCCGAAGAGATGGAAGATTCCTGCACCCTAGGGGGCCACACAGAGCCCAGTGTCCGGAGGCCTTGGAGGCCACAATGGTCTCACTCTGTCCACACCCCTTCCATGGCCCAAGCAGCCCCAGAGGGAGTGAGCTGTGAGGAAGGATGAGTCTGCAAGTCCCTGCAGCCCTATCAGGGTCAGGCCTTGGGTCCGAGCCCCAAAGGGCTGTGGCGCAGGGTGTCCCCTGTGACACTGACGAGGGGGCGGAGCCAGAGCCAGGGCCATGCTGGTGGTTAGTGGAGAAGAAGGCCCGGGACACGGCTTCTCCCCGAGCAAACCAACCCGGCCACGTTTGTCCTTCGTCTTTACAAAGCTCCGCACCTAGCATGAGCCCCGCACGCAGGGCCGCGGGACACGTCTCCGGAACAGAATCGTCCCCACGACCACGGAACTCCCCCTGAGGTGGAGTTACAATCGGAAACCGCCTCAAAGTACTCGGCCTTCGAAGCTTAAGATGGTGGCTTGGGGCTGTACGGACCGATATTAAGATATTTTAAACATTTTTTTGGTGTGTGTTTTTTTTCTTCTTTGTAATTAGAGGAGAGGAGGAAAATTTCATTCCCGTCACGACGTAGCTGCCCTTTCACACCATCAGCGAGGTTTTCTCGTGCCTCCGCCGACAGAAAGTCCGTCTGGTTGGGCTGATTTTGCTGACTGGCCTCCTGTTCACCCACGGCGGCCTTGGGGGCCCGTGGGCGCCCAGACGCAGCCCAGGACGGACAGGGCTGCGGAAGAGGGGTTTCCAGCTCTGCCCCTGTAACTCTGCACAGATTCCGAGCTCCTCGGCAAAGGGACCTTCCCGGAAGTTCCAGAAGGCTGACGGGAGGTTTGATTTTGTTTTTTAGCAAAATTACGAAGGAAAAGAAAAATCAATCCGAGCGAACGCAGAAATCCCAACTCACTGACACACACGCAAACCAGTGCAATGCCATGCACTTTCTTACAGACGTGACATGCCCAGCACCAGGGCTGTTAAAGGGCCCCAGTGCGTGTAATTGGCCTGGTGGACATTTTTCTTAGCTCTGCACAAGCCCCGCCCCCCACCATGCCTGTTTCTCATTGAATAAACTTGCTCATGAATGAAGGTCTTGAAACTAAAATATATGGATCCCAAAGGGCAACTTTCCAATTACCTAGTCAGAGTGTTACACCGCCACTGGTTTCCAGCAAGCCAAGCGAGGCTGCTCATGGCCAGCCGTCTGGTACAGGCCCTAGACGGTGGGGCACACCTGGGATGCCTTCAGCCGGTAACTCAAGTCCCCCAGCTGTTGTTAATGACCATCGCTTATCGTCCAGAGACAACATGGGAAGGGGACTCATTGAAAACTCTACAAAGACTCTGTTAATAGTCTATTATTGCAAAGTTCATGCTGTGTGTGTGTTTAAATTTGGAAGGTTCCCTAACTCCGTAGCAATAAAGTTTTCTTCCAAGTCATACCTGAAAAATCACTTCCCGTGGAAGTATCCACTGATACAAAAACAGTTTTATGAAATGTATAATATTTGCTTGGCGGTATCCTAACAGATTAGCCATGTGCTGATGGGACTCGGGTGCAGAATAACAGACCCGAGCTCGGGTCTAGAGGTGAGGTCCGGAAGGACATGCCTGGGGCGGCGTTGGGGGGCGCCCCAGATGAGCAAGTCTCTCACTCTACCCGCAGGCCTGGGAAGAGACAAAGCGGCTGAGGATGGAGCTGGGCCCTCAGGTCAGCTCAGGGATGGACGGAGGTGGAGGTGCTCCAGATGGGCCACCAGGCTTTTGAGGGTAAGGTGTGCAGTGCCAGCAGCCCACCTTAATGGGCGCCGTGAGCCTGTTTTCCAGATGGAACGAGAAGAGACACAGAGAGAGGGCTTCTCGCTGAAATGTTCTGGTCTGAGTGATGAAAGAGGCAGCTTGCCCTGGACTCTAAAAATCCGCGTGCCACGTACATAAGGCACCTACAGCAAGATGGAGCACACAGAGAACCACGCCTCCAGATGTACATTGGAGGAAAGTTCACATCGGAACACTGACAATTTCCCAAGTCACTTTTTCCCTTCAGATAATGGGGCATTTGGATGGAAAGGGAGACAGAGAGGAAAACTGCTTGGACTGAACTGCGGGTGAGGCTGACACTCTTATGGGCGATCCACGAAGCCTTCCAAGCTTTTAAATGGACCGGCTGGGTAAGATGACAGCTCAAAAGGGGGTGAAACGTTTCAAGGTAAAAATGAATGCGCGATTTGTTAAAAGCTGGCTTAAAACCTTCAGGAAGACTGCGTTTAAAAATTTTCTAGCTTTAATGAATCAAGCACCGCTTTGATAGTACAGCCCGGCTTAGTAAGGCAGGCCCTGTGGCCCAGCCGTGCCCCACGGGGGCTGATGGGGTGAGAGAAGCGGCTTCCTTCTGCTCCAGCTCAGACCCCACTGCCAATTCCAGAGGCCTGAGTAGGAAAGCTGTTCTTGGAGCGTTCATGCACAGGAGCCCCACCTGAGCCCAGAGCGGTGCTCCCGGAAGGCCAGCTGGGCCCTGGCAGACCTGGAGGCGGCCACGCACCGAACCGCGTGCACGGCCCCTCCCGAGGAGGAGCCACAGTGCAGTGCGTCCCCCGCCCCACGCCCTGCGGTGCCTGCCTCCTGCACTGTCCTGTCCCGGGCCCTGGAACTGGGTGGCAGGGGTGAGTGATTCACCCTGAGGCCGCCCCCGAGGCAGGTGGCCTGGAGAGCTGGGCGGGCAGAGACACATCAAAGTCTCCATTTTCACCCTGGGAAGGCAGCACTCAGGCAAAATGAGCGGATTGTTTTTCGCCTTCTTTGAAATGAAAGCTGGGAGGAGGACCCAACTCTGGCCTTTTCGTTGGCAAAGGAAAGCCCTGTGGCTGCCTTTCTGTTCCCACCCCTACAATTAGGCGGCAGGCCGAGCTGCTTCCTGAAACAGGATCTGCAGTCCAGCCCCCGCTCCGGGCAGGACGCGCTGCCCACCATGGCCTGGCCGGAGGGACGGGACAGCCCACCAAGGCAGCGAGTGGTGGGGGACACGGGGGGGGGGGGGGGGGGGGGGCGGGGCGTGTGTGGTGAGGCGCTGGCTGGCCCACACAGCTCTGCTCCTGCAGCCCAGTGGCCCGGAAAGCGTGGTCCAGGCTGGGGTCCCTGGGCGCCACCGGGAAGGCTGGTGAGACCAGGGCGAGGCTGAGCTACAGGCGAGGGCTCTCGGGGCAGCCCGGGCCCCGCCATCCATCACCAGCCGTCCTGAACAGCAGCCTGCGATCATTTGTTCCCTCTGGGGATGGGCTCCACGCGTAACTTGGAGTGAAAACAAGTGTTTTCCAATGTATGGCCCACCTTTCCCCGGCTTGGCCCATCGCCCTGGTGGGTATTTTAGGGGATGATGCTTTTTAATGCCTCTGGGTGGGAGGGGCCAGCTCCGGCCCCACCCACTCAGCATGTCAGCTGCCATCTGCACCCTCAACGACTGACAACAGGAGAGGCCAAAATGCCGACATCTGCTCCTGAAGTTTGGTTTTAAGTGCTTTCTCAGGAATGCGAGACTCTACCTGGACCATCGTTCGGAAAATGCTTGCCATTTCTAGAGCAGGGCATTTGCTCATTTAGGAAAAAATTAGGAAGAGAAAATAAGGCCTGGACTCCTGCACCAGGTCTTTTTTTTTTTTTTTTTTGCGGTATGTGGGCCTCTCACTATTGTGGCCTCTCCCGTTGTGGAGCACAGGCTCTGGACGCGCAGGCTCAGCGGCCATGGCTCATGTGCCCAGCCGCTCCGCGGCATGTGGGATCTTCCCGGACTGGGGCACGAACCCGTGTCCCCTGCATCGGCAGGCGGACTCCCAACCACTGCGCCACCAGGGAAGCCCTGCACCAGGTCTTACGCGTGCCTCAGCCTTCCGCTCCCGGGAGCAGCCCCTGCGTCCTCCTTCCCTGCATCCCTGTCTGCAGCGCCTCAGGCCCCGGTGGCCCCGTTCCTACAACGGGAAGCACAGTGATGACTTAGCAGCTAGGTGTCTGACAGCTGCCACTTTTGCTCCCAGAGGAAACTAGTTCCAAGCTCTTAAACTCGTACACTTCCATTTACTTTCTTTATAACAGCCGAACTGCAGACGAGCAGTAGAACGTTTTTATGGTTTAACTCGAGGCAATTGTGATCGCGCGCAGTAGAATCCATTCGGTTCAGTTACTTAACGGAAGAGCCTAAAGCAGAAACGCAGAACTTCCGGCAGATGCAGAGCAGAGGGAGTTTCTGGAGGGGCTGAAAGACGCATCTGGGGCCCTTTCCTGCATCTGCTCACCCTGTCCCGCAGTGGGGCTCACGTGGGCCCTGACCGTGGAGGCCTGGTTTAGTCATCACTTCTAAAGTGTTTCTGGGGAGACAGAAGTGAGCGTGCCTTCAGGAGAACGGGTGAGCAGCAAAAACTGGACGTTGTCACAGAGCTACAAGGAAAATGCAAGGGGAGCGTGCAGACAGGTGGAAGCTGGTCCCACGGGCCACCCCGTCCCTGGGCTATACCTCCTCCCGGGGACTCTGACCTCCCACGGGAGAGAGCTCGGGACCCACCCCCAGAGAGCTGGAAAACTCACTTTTTCTCAGTCATTTTTCACGGGCTGTCAAGGGAGCCACATCTCACCACGGGCTCCTCGGCCCCTGCCACCTCTGTCCTTCCACGTGTGACCCCTGAGAGGGTCACAGCAGAGTCTGTTAGACTGTGTCACCTTCCCCAGCGAGGGGCACCCTCTACAGCCGCAACGGAAGCTACGGACGGGCAAGCAGACCTGGAGCCTGGTCTCTCCTGTTTACTTCTCGGCCCCCAGCCCCCCGTGGAGTGTCGCCCATTTATCATCCCTCAGAGTCCAGGCTGGGCTTTCTAGAACTGATGTGCTGACCCCAAGGACCAACCTGCTGTGCTTTCGCTTGCATTTCAACCAGAATAGAAAGTCGCCTCCAGTGAACACCCTTCAAATCCAGCCAGTTTGGGATCCAGGCCCACAGCACGACCGTCAAAGAACTTGACCCTCCACAGACCTCCCTCGGGCATGAATTACTTACATTCGTTCTGCACACAGAATCCAAAGACCCCCGAAGGTCTCTCCCCATCACGGCTCAGGCTCAGGCTCGAGGTCCCGCAGTGCACTTCCCAAGGCAGGTCCAGATCCATCTCGGTGTTTCCTCATGAACAGCAACTCAGGCCCAGTTTCTCTTGTTCTGAAGACCTGTGAACCAGAGAAAAGAGCGCCATGACCCACCCATTCAACAAACAATGTGATATCAGGGCAGGAAAGCTCCACGTAACACGCTCCGTGCAAAGCAGGGAGGAGAGAGAGCCTGTATCAGCAGCTGGTCCACAGCAATTTGGAAACCCATCCAGGCCACATCTCTGGTTCCCCGATTACAGCCAAGTCCTACTCTTGGGGAGGGGCTCCCAGTGGCTCTTAGTCAGGAGCTGTTGGGAGCAATGCCCTTAAAACTCTTAAAAGCCCCACTGTATAACCGAGAAAGTCTGCAAGGCCCGCCTTTAAGGCTCTTAGAAGCCCTGCAAGGTATATCCTTACATCTTTCTAAGGTCTGGAAAGAAGTCTTAGAGCCACACCTTGGGATGGTCACCCTGAGGCCATGCTACGCAGACAGTGCCCTGGATTTTATCTTTGTCCTAAAGCCACGTCTCACTGTGAGTCACTTTTTCTGGGAGACAGCGGCAAGGAGACACAGTTTCGTTATCACACCCAGAAAGCCCTGGTCCCTTTATATTTCCCTAGTCCATCTGTCTCTTCATACAGCTTATCGCAGGCAGCTGGAAGAAGCCAGTGGCGTGTTCTATCTTCTGCCTGGCGTCTCCTCAGCCAGGGCCTTGGGTTCATTGCGTATCCTATTTTCCATGTTGCCAGGGGTGACAGTGTTGCTAAGCTTTCTGTCCAGCATCCAAATAATATTTTCCTCACTTTCCTCCAAGCTCTCATCAAGTCTCTTTGAGGTCCTTCTGGCTTTTATTAACGACCTTCCCAAGGTCCTCCCAGCTTTGCCCAATGCTTCATCCCAAAGCCAAGGCCATGTGTTAGGTTTCTGTGAGGCAGGAGCCCACTTCCAGGTACTAAATTTTGTTCCGGTTATCCATGGCTGCATAACAAATTACCCCCAAACTTGGGGGGTTTTAAACAACAATCATTTTTATTGTTTTCCACAATTTTGTGGATCCGAAACTTGGATGGAGCCCACTGGGTGATATGATTTTTTCCTCCACTGGGTCAGTTGGTGACACTCAGCTGGTGTGGGGGCTGGTGTATGGGGGCCACACGGCGGGTGCGTAGGTGGAGATGGCAGGAAGGCCAGGATCAACAGAGACTGTCAGCCAGAGTCCCTACACGTGGCCTCTCCAGCATGGCAGTCAGGATGGTCAAGGGCATCACCTGACAGCTCATTATTCCAGAGAGACTACTCCTAGAGGCTGTGTAGTCTGCCATCGTCTTCAGACGTGGGTTTGGAAACTGGCACGACATGACTACTGCCACCTTCTAGTGGACACAGTAGTTCACTCAAGGGAAGGGGGCACGATCCCCACTTCTCACTGGGAGACTTGTCAAGGAATTTATGGCCATCTTTAGTCTTCCATACTCCTTCTTCATCTCCTCCTTCTTCCTGTTGCTTGGAGTGACGTGCGAAGGCTGGAGTTGCAGCAGCCGCCTTGGACCATGAGAAGTTGTTAGGAGTAAAAGGTATGTGCTGCAGACCAGCTAGAAGCAATCTGGATCCCTGACACCAGGGAAAACCAGCCAATCCTTAACTGTCCACCCCTGAATTTTTAAAATAAGAGAAAAAAATAACCATCCTTAAGTCATTGTTACTGGGGGCTTTTCTGCCACTTGCAGCCTAATACCTAACAGCTGTTTGGGGTATAATGTATCCTCCGGTAGCTCAGAGTTGCAGATTGAGGAGGCTGCTCTGTACCCCAACAATCCGTCCTGCACCCCACGGCCAGAGTCTCCTGAAGCATCACTCATGGGGGTTGGCAACAGCCCCCCACTACGCCTTCCACTGCGAGAGCCCTGGACCACATTCCCATCTCATCACTTCCCTCAGAACAAATCTTCTATCGTATCACAGTCTTCCGTTCAAAGCTCTCACCCAGCTCTCCAGCAGGACCCGCCCACTCTCCTCCACACCCGCCGCTGCGGGACTCAGATGCACCTGTGTTGTCCCGAGCCTGTTCCCAGAACCCCACACACCTTCTTCCAGATCCTACCGTGCTTTTAGGACAGAGCTCAAATCTTTTCTGGGTGAAGAATTTCCAAGATCTCAACGGCAGGGCTTGCTGCCTCTCCTGCCTTTTACGGGAGGGTTTACATTGTCCAAACCCCTCATTGGACACCACACGCCACTGTCAAGAGGGGTTTGGTTGCTTTTGTCCCCCACGCGCTCGCATCTCAATCTTCCAAGGTGAGCTGGTCATGGCTGTTCTCACGAGGCCATGCATCCGACAAAAGCACAGCCAGCCACCGGCCAGCCTGGAAAGAGGCGGCAGAAAATGCAGCCGCCCCCAGCTGCCCCCTTCTGGCCACTGCCCACCCCCCTGGCACACACGCCCCCATTCCAAGCTCTTTCCCTCACTCACCAGATGCTCACTGGTGCAAACCCACCTCAGCGAATTCCCTGTGCCACTGTCAACTCTGAGGACAGGGGCCCGCAGTCCCTGGGCAGCCTCAGCTCCGCTCTGTCCCTGCACCAGCGCTGAGGCTTAGGGCACACGTCCTGGCTGCTCGGATCTCTGTTCCTTATCTTTCCTGACAACTGGGAACAAAGATCAGGACGGACATAAACATGAAAATGAGAATTTCTCGGGCTTTGCTTGTGATCACTTGGGAGAAAAACCCAAGGTGCCCCCCACCCAACGCCCTGCAAGACCAACGCCCTGCAGCCCTGGTCTGCAGAGAACCAGGGTGGACTCTGCTGGGACATCAGGGGGCCCAGGAATCAGGAAAGCGGCCGAAAACGGCAGAGTCGGACTGGAAACTTTGGCTAAAACCTGGTGCTGCTTTTCCTGAGTACTGGAGGCCTGACAATGAGCTGAACGGACAGCCAGCGAGAGCCCGTTTAATGGCTTATTTGGCGAGGGCTACTCTCCTGAAATTAATTATCAATCATTTCTCATCATTCTTAAATGGCGTTTGTTAATCCACAAGGCTTGTGTTAGGGGGTGTTCCCCAGGCCGCTCTGAGGAACCTGAGAGGCGTCCAGACACCTGGACAAGGTTGGGCGCTGCATCTCCGGGCCCGGCCCCGGGTCAAGGCGCAGCAGTTAACCCACCTGAAAAGCCACACCCCCAGTGCACGCCTCGCCTGGGGCAGGGGTGCGCCTGGCGTGTCCTTTTGCACAACCAACAGGAGGGGCTCAGGCAGGAGGAACAGGTGCTGACGTGGGGAGCGCCGCTCCCGCCGTGGCACACCTGGCCAAGGAGGCGCAGGGCGCGGCAGCTGCTCCTACCTCCTCCGGGCCCCGTGGGCCTGCAGGTACTGACGTCAGCGCTAGAGGAGCCAGGCGTGTGCACACGCGGGGACCTGGCCAGACACTGGGGTGACGAGGAGCCCAGGCCAGCACCTCTGTCCCCGTCCTCGCCCGCCAGCATCCACCACCCTGCCAGGCTCACTGGAGCGGCCCTGTCTGCCCGGGACGCTCTTCGTAAAGCCCACCACACCTCCCCTGCCCCGGGGCACTTCCTGCTGGACCAGAAACAGCTGCCCTCCTGCATCTGCCCAGGGCGAGCGTGGCAGCCTGTTTACCAGTTCCTGTGGCCCCGGCACCCAGCACCGTGCCTGGTAGGTGGGAGCTGCTCCACAAAGGCTGGTCTAATGACAGGCGCTCCCAGACCTGCCTTCCGTGAGTCTTAGCATCAACCAGCAGGGTACTGGGGCCGTCATCAGCGAGAAGACAGACGGACGGACGGGGGGCCGTCCCCACGCGGGTGTCCATTCTTCCTCGCCTCCCAGCAGCTGCTCTGTGGGCCCTGGTGCTTCCCTTGCTCATTAAAGCTGCTCACGAGGCCAGAGGGACTGTGGCCGGGATTGGAAGGGTTGACCCCAGACCAGGCACTGACTCCCCCAGTCACTTGGGAAAACGATTTTCCCTTGAAATAGGGAGAGTGAAACTTAATGGAGAACTGTGCAGAATCTCACTGGTCCGTAAAGTCCTGAAATTCTTTCTTTTCCTGGAAGCTTCGTGTCAGCATGTCAGTAAATGTTCAGCTGTGGAGCCCTAAGAGGGACGGTCCCCACTGGATGACCCTTAGAAGAGTTACTGTGCAAATGAGTATTGAACAAACATCAGAATGAACGAGGTGCTGCTGTCTGTGGGACCTTGTTGGAGACAGGGTTTATGAGGCCCTGGTGACCTCGGGGGTGCAGAGCTGGGGGCTCCTCGCCCCTACAACCAGTGACGGATCAGTCCTGACCTCCTCAGGGTCCACCTGGATGTCTTCTGGAAGAAGGCTCGATGCCAGTGAAATGGTGAATTTGAAAGGGGGCTTCCACCAGAGCGGGGCAGGTGGGGTCAGGACATCGGCCGGGGTCCAGAGGTGGCCCTCCGCGTAGTACCAGAAGCCACGGGAGACAAGTCCGAGTGGACCAGGTCGGGGACGAACACTGCCACCTGGTCTGGACCAGAAGAGGGGCCCTGAGAAGGCCGTCCCTGACTCAGATTGGCCCTGGGGCAAGCAGCCTCAGGGGGCGCCCAGGCAGACCCTGACATCCAGGGCAGCGCACAGCGCTCTGACTTGTACGGCAATTCTGCTCACCCTGGAAGAGACAGGGACAGAGCAAGCCGGACTTTCTGGAATCGTAGCCCTTTCAGAGCCAAGTCAAAGCCCTAGACTCCTCCTCCCTGGGACAAATGTCCCTGGAGTCTGTCCGTCTGTAAACTCACGTCCTCCTCCTGTGTCCTTGCCATGTTACAGGGTCAGGAGCCTTTCAACTCAGGGTCTCAGAATCTAGGTATGGCTTTGTGCTGACTCTTTTTTTTTTAAATGTCAGATTTTATTGAAGAATTTCCCTTTAATTGAGAATGTACTAACCCTCTCCCCCGCAAACACACACAATGATTTACATTTAAAAGATGATGTAGGGACTTCCCTGGTGGCGCAGCGGTTAAGAATCTGCCTTCCAATGCAGGGGACACGGGTTCAGTCCCTGGTTAGGGGACCAGATCTCACACGCATGCTGCAACTAAGAGTTCACGTGCCACAACTAAGGAGCCCAGCTGCCGCAACTAAGGAGCCCGACTGCCACCACTAAGACCCGGCACAACCAAAATAAATAAATAAATAAAATTAAAAGAAAAAAAAAAAAAGATGAGGTAGAACAACACAGTGAATGGAAGTGAGACCCAAACATCAGACTGGCCTGTGGTCCGGCTCTGGCCGTGTGACCTTGGACAGTCATGTCGCTGCTTTGCCCCCGGTTTCCACACCTGCAAAATGAGGGCTCGGCTGGGCCATCTCTTCTGTGCCCTCTGGGCTCAAGTCCAGTGGCGCGGACTGCAGCGCCTCCTGCTGATGGGCAGGCGAACTGCTCCATCCTCCTCCTTCCAGGAACCTCGGTGAGTTTTGAGGGTCCACGTGGCAGCCCGTCATCCCTAAAGGCCGCCTATTCTGGCAGAAAGGAACGCAGGGAGACATGCGCTGGGGACCCTGGAGGGATGCTATCTCGTTGGGAGAAATTTCTTTTAAACTGGCTGCGGCCTACCACAACTAGAGCTCAGCAAGCAGGAGCGGCTTCACAAAGCAGTGCGTACTGAGTGAGCCTGGCAGCCACCTGCCACACAAACGCCAGAGGCGGGACCCAGGGCTTGAGGACCACAAATTGAGGGGTTCGGGTTTAGCACAAACTCCAGGCATCCATCCCCAGAAGCAGACTCTAGGGGTGCACACCCTAGTTTGGCACAGAGACTCAAGCCTGGGCCCTGCCAAAACGCAGCACCTGATCCACGGCGTGCAGGCCTTCCTTGTGGGCGGGAGGGGCCCGCCGCGGGTCCTGAGTCTGTGACCATTTCCCTGCGAAGGGTCCGCACGGCTCTTGCTGTCGCAGTTTCTGGCTCCATGCTTGCGGTCCATGTCTCTGAGACAGCGCTGATCGATCGCCGGCGATGTTCTAACTGCCGTGCAGGACATCTGAGCCACAGCTGCACCAGCCAATGGAGATTTCTGCCATCATTGGGCGATGACGTGCCGTACTGACGGCGCGGCGCTCTGCTAGTCAGGAGAGAGGGCCTGGGACCATCAGAAGTTCCAGGGGGTTTAAGGTTGGCGCGGGGTACGGTTCTAGGGGCCATGCTGCTTGTCTGGGGTGTGTATCAACTGGAAACAACTGGGCATGAACGTCAGCAAGGAGAGCTTTGTACAGACAGACCCTCCCACTGCCCCCACAAGATAACCTAGGAGTTATGCTAGCAAAGTGCTCAGAGTCGCAGAGCCCATTTCTGGAACGTTCTAGAACTAAGGCCGCTGGTAATGACTAAATTGCCAACAGTTGAGCCAGGCTCCTGGGCTAGAAAATGAAAGTAGGCTTTTTGTGCTAAAGGATTTTCAAGGCTACACAGAGAGAAGGGATGTTGGTTCTGAGTCATCCTTCCCTAGCAGGTTAGCACCATAGTGGCTGTTATACTAAAAACCCTAAAATGTTTAGATAAGGGATAAATTCCTGCCAGGTACTTGGTGCCCCTAGCTTTCCAGAACACTCTCCCTACTAGACTTTCCTA
This sequence comes from Aethalodelphis obliquidens, assembly GCF_003676395.1. Lineage (NCBI taxonomy): Eukaryota > Metazoa > Chordata > Mammalia > Artiodactyla > Delphinidae > Aethalodelphis > Aethalodelphis obliquidens. The sequence goes on along the minus strand of NW_020837967.1, from coordinate 24,567,332 downwards.
TTAGACTTGCCCAAGCCGTCCAGGAGAGCAGAGGCGAGGCTCACACACAGCACCTCCGGGCCGGAGCGAGCTTTCTAGAGCTGCACCGGTGTCTGAGGCTCCTGAGACCCCATCTTCCTTCCTCCCTTTCTCCCTTCCCAGGGGTCAGACCTGCATCCCGGTCTGAAGGCTCTCCCTGCCTCCTCCAGATCCGCCCCCCCCCCCCCGCCGCCCTGAGCCTTCTAACTCCATCTCGCCTCGGCCTCCCGGAGAGCCCGGCCCAAGAGCAGGGTCAGAGGTGCAGCGGTCCATCCTGCATCCTGCCTGGAGCAAAGGGGAAGGGGCGGGTCAGTCGGGGGCCGCTCAGGAGCAAATCGGCAGACGGGTAAGTCTTGGCTGTGCTCTGTCTGAGGAAGTTATCAGACAGTTGGATGAGGTCCTAATTACCCCTGGACCCAGGGCACATGCTGCCTTTCCCACGCAGCCGCCTTGCACGTTGCCAGCAGGATGAACGGTGGCTGCCGTTTGGTGGGCACGTAGCACATGCGGGGCGTGGTGCTAAGCTTGCAACTGTCACCATACCCCGTCTTCAGAACAAGCCCGCTTAGGGAACGAGCAGACGGACTCTGGGTCCCTGTGCGGCGTCACACAGCTAAGCCGCAGCGCAGGGGGCAGGCGAGCCACCCTGCATCAGAGCCTCCCTCTTCCTGGTGATTTCATACACCGCTGCATCTCCCACCCTAGACCTTCCCGTGGGAAATCACGCCTGAACCATCCCTGAAGTCTCCAGCATCCACCCCGGGGCTCTGCACACAGAAGTGCCCCGGCAGTGCCGACATGTCCAGGAGCTTCTTGGGCCCGTCGGGGCCCTGGTAAGGGTCCCCTTTCCAGGGACAGCCCTGGCATCCCCAGACACAGACTGGAGCTGGAGGCGGAAGCAGGGCCTGGTCACCAGGACCTAGGATGGCAGCGACCTGCTGGTCCCGTCCCCTCCCAGGAGTGACCCGCCCACCACTACTCCACGGCTTCCCTGGCACCGGGTAGCCACAGCCTCCTCCTGCTGCAAAAATAACTCTTTCTTCTCTTTTGAGCACCACGAGGCAGCCACTCTGAGTGCCAAGCGAGGCCCTCTGGCCCCCAAAGCCACTGGAAAGCTCGAAGGCAGTAGCCGCGTGGGGCGCTGAGGCGCCGTCCTCCCGGGGAAGAAAGCTGGCTTGTTCCCGGCACACAAAGGCCGGGCGCTGGGCGGCCACGGGCTGTGAATGCTAATGGGCTGGGTGCTTGCCCCCCAGCGGGCGGGCTGCCCTCCCCGCCCCCAAGGGCCAGCGCAAGCGTCGCCTGGGCCCTTCACGTGGGGACCCAGGCGAGCATCTGTTGCAGGCAGCGCAGAGTCTAAACATCCGTGCAGACTTGAACCAACAGGTCCTGCTGAAATGTGCTAACCAGCTGCTTTTCCTCAGCCGTTTTTGAGCAAATTGTGTTTACTACGTTGATTTATTTGACTGTCAACAACAGCGAACGACACCGTCGCGGGTAAACAGCATCATTATATATCTCGTTCTGGCACCTTACCAGAAGGTGATTTGTTTTGGTTTTTTTTTTCATGCAACAGGAATAAATACATATTGAAATGTTAATTGAGTCCAGGGGCCAACTCACCAGAGTCGGGAAGGCCTTCTCTGGGGGAGGCAGCCTGGGGCGTGGGGCCGGCAGGACCCACTCTTGGCCAGAAATGCGGGGATCCTCAGGAGCTGCGAGGCTGAGAAAGAGGCTTTCACGCATCTGATTTTTCTTGCCCAAACTTCCCTCCAAAAACTCTCCCATCTTCCAGATGGTCAAGTAAGGGGACCAGAAAGAGCCCTGAGCGGAGAAGGTTTCACGTGAGAGTCCGCGTGACTCGCTGGCAACCGCCCTAAAACCGAAACAGCCAGGTCAGAGCTGGATCTTTTCTTAATTAAGATCATTCCCCCCACCGTCCTCCGTGCAGAGACCAATAAACTCCATACTTCCAGAGAAAGGGGAGGAAAAAGAGGAGTGCTGGGTGGGACCTGGAGGAAGAAGGTGCATCTCACAAGGGGCCCAATCAGGGCGTTGGCTCGGGACGAACTGGTCTCCCCAGCGGAGCTCACCCCGGGGCTGAAGAGTCTGGACGCAGGATCACGCTGACTCCCGCAGTCCCCCAGTCAGGTAATAGGCAGCAGGAGGCCAATCAGCTTCCTGGGAGGAAAACAGCTCAGGGCCTCAGACAGAGACCACAGCCGCCCGCTGCTGCGGAAAGGGGCAGGGTTCCTTTCACCGGGCTCACAGGCCTGCCGCAGACTTTGCCTGCGCACCCCGATCTGGGGCGGGCGGTGACAGCCGGCGGGCGGCTCCCCTGCGTAACAGAGGGGAGCTGTGCCTGCTGACCCGTGGAAGCCTAGAGAAATTCCCAGGTGGCTTCCGGGTGTCCTTGCAAACATTTGGTTTCAGAGAATGGGTCACGTCACGCAGCTTAATACCTGGAGGCTGAAAGGGCCGCAGCACTAAGCCCTGTCCCCTTCTCGTCCCCGCAGACAGCCCGTAAACACGTGGGGCTCATGTTCACACAGAGGGCTGCTGGTTTACGGGCTGGGGGAGGGGCGGTGCGGACGGTCACGGGCGGGCTGCCTGAGTCTCAGTTAAACGGGTCTCAGCTGCCAGGGCTGCAGCAGTCGCGGAGGGACACCTGGGTCCTGTGAGGCCCCCTGCTCACCCATGAAGTGCGCGCAGGCCCTGTCCGTACCCAGCCTTCCAGAGCCGTCCCTCCCTTCCGCCCAGTCCCACCGCAGGGATGGCCCGGGCCCTTGAAGGGCGGCCGCAGCGCTGGCTCTGGCCCTCCCGGACCTCAGGGTGGGCCTCCTGCCTCTTTGCCTTCTCGCCTCTCTAGATGCCCGCTCACCCTTGGGAAAAGGTAACACATTGGTTCACTCTAAAAGAGGTGCCTAAACTGCATCTCTTCAAGGGCATTTTCCATTTAATTGAGGGCTCGGCCTTCCATGAAAGGAGTGGGTCTGTTATCGTGGTTGCCTCTGTAGAGACAGGAGCACCTCCTGTTCCCTGTGCTTTAAGCTCCTTCAGGGACAAGACGGGAGGAGGCAGGGGCCATTTCAACCCCAGGTGGGAGCTCCCCTAGAGTCCTGAACCCATTCTGGGCACCTTTGATCTCTTCAGGCGGCGCAGCATCCTGGAAAGGGATACGAGGAATCGCTGGGAGGGATGCTGGGCACCAGGTGGCGCTATTGCCCAGGGCCGTCTAGTTGCCCTCAGGGCGGGCGCGCAGAGGGTAACCAGGGAGTGCGGTCTTGCGGGGCGGGGCTGCTTCTAGTCTGCAGTTCCTAACTCAGTAGTAACTGCAGGGCGGGGCTTAAAGAACGAATCGCGAATTCTTCCACACAATCCTCACCCCCGTTTTGAAGCCCTGCGATTCTCTGATTCCTGGCGTGATGTGTTGGGACCGGGTCGAGGACAGACTTCTATTGTGGTCCTTGGGGGGTCCTGGGTCGGGGGTCGGTCAGGACACTGCTCCTTTCAGGTTCAAGCAGAGGGATCCCAGAATGGGTAACTGGGCAGTACGTGCCACCCTTCCAGGAGGGTAAACCCAGCTCCTGGACACAGCCGGGCCCGCGGCTCCCTGGGCGGATCGCGGCGGGTCAAGCGGCGCATCCCGGGGGCGGAGCTGCTGGCGCAGCTGCGCCCGCGCCCCCGTCCCTGGCCTGGAAAAAGCAAAAGCATCTCTTGGCGCTAGGCTTTCTTCACGGAAAGTGACTACCACGTGTCAGAAAGAAACTGCTGCTTTCTGTACAACCGCAGACCACTTCGGAGAACAGGGACTTGGGATCAAAAAGGAAAACGATTTCAAAACAAACTGTTGCTAGCTGGCTTTTTTTTTCCCCTTTCCCTCTCAATTTTTTTAAGGGGGGGAGGATTAAAAAACAAACAAAAAAAGTAAGTCGGCATCTCACAACTGCAGCTGATTTCCTGTGTAAACGAAAACCATGTGATATTCCATAAAGGCTGCAGCTTTAAATGACAGGAAATGAAAACCATCACGGGAAAGGAAAGCTTCGGAGTAAACTCCCAGCGCTGATATCAGTACGGCGACAGATCAGGGGGATGGCTGCTCATGGGGGCCGGGGACAGCGCCCCCTGCCTCCCCGCAAGCGCTTCTTCTGCGGGAGAAATGGGGCGGCGGCGATCACACCCCGGCGCTGCGCCCGGCAGCTGGGCTTTCAGTGAGGGAGCGAGCTGGGAAGAGGAGTCTTTTCTTTCTGCACGCCTCGCCGGGGTCAGGTCGCGACCCCGCCACGGCGTTCAGTCGGCGGTACCATCCATATGCATGAAGGCTAATTAACTCTGAAAGGCCCGGCGGGCTGGGCCCTCCCCGCCGCGCAGGGGTGGGGTGGGCGCGGGGCCCGAGCGTCTCCCCCGAGGCCAGGCCTCCGCAGCCCCTCCCGCGCCGGCCGAGTGCGCACGTGTGCGCAGGGAGCGCGCGTCTCCGCGGCGCGGGGACCGGCGGGGCCAGGGAGTTAGGCGCGTCGCTCGTCGCCAGCCTAGCAACACGTGCTGACTTATCCAGAGAGCTCCCGCCCGGCCCCGGGTTCCCTGCGTTTGCTCGGCTCTGACATGAGGCTGCTCGGCTGGAAAATCAGTCGGGCACGTTTCGCTGACGATAAATCCCCAGAGGTCTCTCCAGCTGCCATATTTTCCCTCGCTCCCAGTACTTTTAGGTTTCCCAGTTCAGGGCAAGCCAGCAGGTGCCTTGGCTTCCATAAGGAGGCAATCTGTGGGGTGACCTTTTCTGCTTCTTCCTTTATCAGGTAAGACTCTTCCAGTTTAGATTTTACAGGCTACCTTGAACTGGCGTATGCAAACTAGAGAAAGCTTAGTTTACGGGTAGGGGGTTTGCTAGTGGACCCACGACCCAGGATGCACCGGGCTCAGAAAGTTCCTAGTTTCTCCTTCACTTACCTTTTCTTCTCTATTTCTGCTGCTTTTTGTTCGACTGGCTTCCTCTAGGCCTCTTTCTCAGTCTACCTGGCACACACGACGATCCACTCAACAGGTGGGCTCAGGGCAGCCCAGGTGAGGCTGCATTTCCTGCTTGCAGGCACGAAGTCTCCGGTTGGCCCCGCTTAGATCACGTGCCCAGCCCTGGCCCAATCCGCTGTGAGGACTCAGTCACATGCTACAAACATGGCTGCCATGGGCCCACCCCCACCCGTGGCGGGTAGGGGAGACTTAAGGCGTGGGAGGGGCCAGACGTGCCAAAGGGCATCTATTGCCCTAACTCAAAGCCTGACTTTAACCCGGCGTAGGGTAATTTCCTCATGGATGGCTCTCTGGGCTCCTGACCCAGCGCCAGCTTCGCCTTTCAATAAAGAGGAGGCAGGATTCCTTACGCCGAGTTCAGGGGCGCCGGGAAGAACGTGCCTGACTTCCCTCCGCCAGGCAGGGAGTTAGGTGTGAAGTCGCAGACGCGGGGCAAGACCACAGCGGAGGAGAAGCCGACTTTCTCAGGGAGACTTCTGTGGCCTGGGCCGGAGGAAGGGTGGGGATCGCCAGGGGAGGAGAGTGGAGCCCGGTGCCTCCTGGCCGGAGGGAAGCTTGCCCGCGGGCGTGACTGTCTCTCGCATTAGACTTCTTGAGGGCAGACCAGGTAGGGAGGTGAAACACTCAGCGCTCTTGGTCATAAAAAATAAACCTAGTTGAGCAGAAAATGGATTTCTTAAGTGTATTAGTCAGGAGGGGCTAACCCTAACACAACACTCAAATCAAAGTGGCTTAACACAATTAGAGGCTTATTTTGGGCACAGTCCAGTCGGGGGAATTCAAGGGCCCCGGGCTCCTTTACTTGTCCTGGCTCCACCATCTTCTAGGGGGACCTTGTGTCTTCCACTGGGTCTCTCCCCCATCCTGGGAGCTAAGAGCATGGAGGACTGCACGGGGGGGGGATGACGGGGGGGGGGGGTTGGGACCAGGCATGGAAGTCCTTCATTTCTGCCCACATTCCATTAGTTAGAGCAGAGTCATGTGGCCACACGCAAAGGCCAGGAAGCCTGGAAAAGGCAGTCCAGCAGCCCAGCCCCGTGTGTGCCCAAGGACAAAGAGAAAACGACTCAGGCGAGCATCTAGCTGTTCTCTCAGGTGATGTTAGGACATGCAGCGTCACGGACGGGTGCGGGTAAGAGCTGAGGCTGAACTTCCAGGAGCGTTCCCAAATCCCGGCCGCAGGCTCCAAGGATAGACTGCGGTGGCCTCCGCACTCGGAGCCACTAATGCCAGAGGCCTGCCTGGGTGCACGTGCCACCTCTGCTAGCACCAATGGAACTTCCGGTCCCAGGGCTTGACCTTGCAGTGTCTGGGAAACAGCCGCCACCACTGAAGGGCGGATGTCTCTGCCATCACCCAGAACACTTCTAAGAAAGTATGGAGGCCCCAGGAGGAACTCCCTCCTCCTCTCCCCACCCTCACCTTGTTTCCCTCCAGGTCATTCACTTCCAAGTTCAGGTCTTGAATGGGGCCATTTGAGGGGTCAAGCCTTTATCCTTCCTGCAGGGAAGCCTGGGAATTCGAGTTCTGACCTTTATTCTGGGAAGGCAGAACTCATTGTGAGCTCTTCATGTAAGAGGGAGATAGTAATAAACATGACAGATTTCCACCATCCGGGGCGAGTGGGGAGGGGGAACTTCTGGCCATTGCAGCTCTGGCTGGACCTAGATAACATGGTTGGGAGGAATTAGACATTATTTTCAAGCAGTTCCAAAATCAGAAAGGCCAAGTGGCAGAAACATAGGTTCTTGGAGTTGGGAAAAATGTTAGCGGTTACCTGTCTTCAACTTAATGCTGAATCCCTCTCCCAAAACTTCCCTGTGATCACCAGCCCCAGTGAAATATTCACAGTGACAGGTGACTCAGTACTGCCCTACAGGACAGCCCTTTGGATTACTTTTTGTTCCTAGAAGGTTCTTTTTTTTAAAATATAAATTTATTTATTTACTTTTGGCTGTATTGGGTCTTCGTTGCTGCTCGCGGGCTTTCTCTAGTTGCAGTGAGCGGGGGCTACTGTTCGTTGCGGTGCACGGGCTTCTCACTGTGGTGGCTTCTCTTGTTGCGGAGCACAGGCTCTGGAGCACAGGCTCAGTAGTTGTGGTGTGCGGGCTCAGTAGTTGTGGCTCTCGGGCTCTAGAGCTCAGGCCCAGTAGTTGTGGCTCGCGGGCTCTAGAGCACAGGCTCAGTAGTTGTGGCGCACAGATTTAGTTGCTCCATGGCATGTGGGATCTTCCCGGACCAGGGCTCGAACCCGTGTCTCCTGCATTGGCAGGTGGATTCTTAACCAGTGCACTACCAGGGAAGTCCTAGAAGGTTCTTTTTTAAGGGAAGCAGAAATCTTACTTTCTATTACTTGCACCCCAGGCTCCAGTTCTGCTCTGGGACGCCACATGGGACAAATCTATCCTGCATACATATGACACCTTTTATGCTCCAACTTCCTGTCCTTTAAAAAAAAAAAAAAACTCTTCTCCAGGCTGAACAGCCCTCCTTCTCTCCATTCCATTCCTCATTTGGTGATCTTCTCGAGAGAGACTTCTGGGCGGAAGGTCGGGACGACATATCCCCAAAGGCAGTGCTGTACATTTCACTACTTCTTACAACTGTCTCAGAGAGATGCACACACATTCCAATTTGACTGATGGAAAAACCAAGGTCCTGAGCAATCTGGCAATAGAAGAAATCCAGGGTCCAGATCAAGACTTGAAACCAATGTCCCTCCCACGAGGTTCCATCCTCCCTGGGTCCATCCAAGGGCCACCTCTCTATGTGCTGCGTCCCTGGGACTGCAGATTCCCAAGCCTGGGGAGGTCTGGCCTAGAGATGCTCCGATGGCCCGACTGTGGGGCTGTCACCTTGGTACCCTGCAACAGTTACTGCAAACAAAGACATAGACGTAGACACAAGTCCTCCTGTAAGAGCCTCTGACCACATTCCCCTGAATGTGTAGTATGATGACTTATGAAGAAAAAAAAAAAAACTCATTTACCCTGACATTTTCTGTTAAGAAGAAGAAAAACATTTCTGTTATCTTTCTGAAACCACTACCTGTCACCTCTGATGCGCTCAGCCTAATGAGTCCCCACGAGAAAGGAAGGAGCCTGTTATTAGCAGAATCACCAGTGATTGTACAGAGCTGCTCTGGAAACGATGCTTTAATAGACATCGTGGGTAAGTTCAAATGTGGACGTTTCGCAGGCTGCCTCAACCACCCACGTCCTGGACTCCAATCATGGCTAATGCCCCAGATTCTGGATCCGGTGCTGTATCCATCTATTTTCCCACTGTTTTCATGATTATAAAGGAAACGGACATTGCAAAATATCTGGAAAAGACAGGCATATATATATATATATATATATATATATATATATATATATATATAAATTAAAATGTCCAGGAATAACCACAGCTAACAATTTAATGCCTTTCGTCTGGGTTTTCACACATGTATCTGTATATAATGACGTTAACGTCATGCTACAGGTCCAGTTTTTTAGGCTTTTTCCTCATCTAATACTGTATGGTGAGCATTTTGCCATATGGATTTGTTGAGAATATGGCTTGAAGGCTGAATCACATGCCTTCTTTCACTGGCTTGTTCCTCAGTCAGGAAACATGGAGTATGCCAGGCGCTGTCCCAGGCTTTGGGGACACAATTTTAGTGAGACGGCCAGCCCGGCCCTTGGGGGGACTCACCACCTGGTGGGGGAGAAGGAAGTGGGGATCCGGTCATTGCCAAGGTGGTGAGCGTGGTGGGAAAGGACAGAGCGTCACCCCGCGTGTACCGGGCATCCTCGGTGGGCAGGGTGTGGCTCTGAGGAAGTCCTGCTCCAGCGCAGGCGTGAACGGGTGAATCTGGGAAGCGGTCAGATCCCTAAGGGAAGAGGTGGAAACGACAGAGCTTGGCCGAGGACTGGATGTGAGGAAGGAACAAAGGGTGATGTCCAGGTCCCTTGCTTGGGCGCCGGGCGGGTGGCCCATGACCCACCTCCTGGTGTAGGAGCCTCAGGCAGTCTGTGTTTTTCCTTCTCTTGCTACAAGCAGTGCTGCAGGGAACATCCTTAAACACAAGTCTGTGGGCACCCCTCTGCCGTGTCCTCAGGGTAAAGCAGGCACTGGGTCACGTGGTGGAACGGTTTTTCAGGAGTTGATGTGTCTTAACATCACCTTCCAGAGAGACGTCCCCACCAGTAGGGATGAGGGGCTCAGGCTGGGCCCCTGGTCCACATCAGAGGGACGTGTGGGGTCCTCCCCACGTGGCAGGCTCTGTTCTCAGCACCTCACTTACTTTTACTTATTAAAGCCTCACACCCCAGCTCTGAAGTCGGTGCTGTCAGGCCCTCATCCCAGAAGAGCTGAAGGAGGGACAGAGGTTCACTCACCTGCCCGCTGTCACTGAGCACGTAAGCAGGGAGGTGACACCTCGTGCCAGGCGGCCTGACGCCAGAGCCTGTGTTCTCAACACCAGAGCAGCACTTTGTTTAATGTGGCCAATTGCATATTTCTTAAAAAACTGTATTTCTTTGAACACTAGTCAATCTGAATATTTTGATCTTTTTGCTTTGCTGTCATGTTTTTGGACATGGATATTTGTGTGTGTGTGTGTGTGTGGATTGGCATGTGTCTGTTCGGAGTGTATGTGTGTGTATCTGTGGGGAACGTGTGTGCAGAGGGTAGTGTGTGTGAAGTGTGGTGTGTGTGTATATAGTGTGTACAGTGTGTATAGTGTGTACAGTGTGTATAGTGTGTATTGTGTGTACGGTGTGTAGTGTAGTGTATAGTGTGCATAGTGTGTATCGTGTGTACAGTGTCGGGTGTATGTAGTGTATAGTGTGTACAGTGTGTACAGTGTGTACAGAGTGTATAGTATGTATAGTGTGTATAGTGTGTACAGTGTGTACAGTGTGTAGTGTGTACAGTGTGTATAGTGCGGGGTGTGTACAGTGTGCAGGGTGTGTGTGTGCATCTGTGTGCACTGCCCCTTTGTATCCACGAGGGCCCGCGGGTCCGGAGCCCTGTGCGTGGGCGGCACTGTGAGTTATGGTGTTTCAGGGTGGCCTCCTCCTGTGCGACAGGTGCCGTCCTCTCTGGGGGTGGGAAGGGCTGGGATGGCGCAGGCAGGGCTCAGACTCACAGTCAGGTCAGCGCTGTGGTCAGGGGGCAGCGTGTGTGCAGGTCGGGCTCCACCACCGCACCTGCAGGAATCTTGCTGGAGCACGTGACCGGGAGACCCAAAGGAGCCCGAGGCTGGCCCCGGTGGCCGGGGTGGGGGCCCTTCTCTGGGTGTCCCTCAAGCTCGGGCGCCCCAGAGCCCCCGTCCTAATTCCCGGCCCCGGCCCCTGCGCACTGAGCGGCCTCCCCGGGCCTTGCGGGGCCCTCCTTCTTCTGGCATCCTTCTTCCCGTTCTTCTACATACAGACTCTGTGAGCCTTGGCAGGTCAGAGGCTTCCCTGTACTGAAGAGTTTGCATCTGGCTTGAACACAAGCAAACGCGGCGGCTGGTAGGAAACAGTAAGTACAGTCTTTCCCCCTTATCCACCGTTTCACCTTCCGAGGCTGTAGTTACCTGCGGTCAACCGTGGTCCGAAAATATTAAAGGATTAACAATGTTGTGTTAGTTTCAGGTGTACGACTCACACAACATTGTGAATCAACTATGCTCCAATATAAAACAAAAACTTAAAAAAGAAAATGTTAAATGGAAAATTCCAGAAATAAACAAGTCATATGTTCTAAGTTGCATGCCATTCTGAGGACTGATGAAATCTCGCTGAGGTTGCTAAGATCTACATTCAGAACAAATCTCCTATTCATGAAATTGTGAAGAAGGAAGAGAGAATGCGTGCTGGTCCCGCTGTTGCACCTCAAACTGCAAAAGTTACGGCCACAGTGGGTGATAAATGCTTAGCTCAGATGGAGAAGGCAGGACATCTTTACAATAAGATGTTGTATTATCATAATTGTTCTGTTTTACTTTTAGCTATATTTGTTCATCTCTGTGTGTATTTATACATTAAACTTCATCGTAGTGGGTAAGTATAGGAAGAAGCATAGTGTCTATGGAGTTCAGTACTATCCATGGTTTCAGGCCTCCACCGGGGGTCATGGACCGTATCCCCAGTGGATAAAGGGGGACCAGTGTAAAACCCACACAGGACCAAGAACCCACATTCTCAGGAGGCAGCCTTGTTCCACCTGGGGTCCCGGTAAAGCCTGGGAGGGGACCCTATGCTGCAGTGTGGTGTCCTGGAAAGGCCCTTCCTAAGTGGTGACTTCCAAGGGGGTGCGGTGGCCGGTCCCAGGGAGGGGCAGTCTCTGATGTCCCGGGGGACACAGCGGGCGCTGTCCCGCCCCTGGAGGGTCTCTCCGGAGGGGCTCTGTCATGTCCGCCTCAGCTGGGGGCGGGGGGAGGGAAGCCCGGGCCAGCACAGGAAGTACAGTTGTAAATGGAGTGAATCTTTTTATTTTACCAGAACCAGATGTATAAAAGTACCAGGAAAAAAGGAAGCCAGAGGTTAACTAAACAGACTACTGCCATCAGGAACAATGAAGTTACATGGCCATGAATGTCAAGGGCGTGGTTTAGGAGGTGCAATTCTGGGCTGGACGCCCCGGGCCGGACAGGAGGGCTGGGCGCCCAGCACTTCCCGGGGAAACCCCTGGGTGCCTGGGTCTCCCACCCTGGCCATCTGCAGTTTGGAAGTGGATCTGTGCCTTGGATTCTCTGCCGTCAGCCTTGTCTCATCTGTGACCTCAGTCCCCCCATTGTCTAAGTGCCCAAGTAGTGGCCTTCCCTAGCACTTAGCTGCCACGTCTGCTGGATGGCAGTCCTGCGACTCAGACTGGCTCACGCTGAGGCCTGGGTGTGCTCACCTCGGTGTGCGAACGTGCACGCAGGCCACACGTCTGTCTTCAGAGCAGCGCCCTCTCCTCTGCTCCAAATCCCCCAGTGATTCCCACCCATTCCCTTCCTCCCAGTAAAAGCAGGTGGCGCCCGATGGCCCTCAGGCGCCCCGAGGTGGGACCCCGCCACCCCTCTGGCTCACTCCCCAGCTTCCCGCCAGCCACTTCTCCACCGGGTCAGCTCACTCCCACCGCAGCCTCTGCACTGGCTATTCCCCTCCTGGAAAGCGTCTCCCTGCCTCCAAGTCTCTGCCCAGATGTCACCTGTCGACCCAGTAGCTGTGACGGTGGACCACGTGGTGCAAGGGGAAGGGGGTCTTCTGGCACCTCAGCCAGGGACACTAAGAATATTCCTTAGAGGGTGCCCTTGTGGCCTGGGATCCCGAGGACAGGATTGTAGCAGAGCCTGCAAGGCCCGGGAGGTCCAAGGGGAGCTTCCCAAGTCACTTATTAAGTGGGTACCTCAGACCTGAACCCTCCAAGTCACAGGTGGCTTTTCCAATACGACGTGTGTCGCTCTATGCATCCTGTAGCATCATTTCATCTCAAAGCAAAGGAAGGCATGTGACCCTCTGGCCAGTGGAGCCAACAACTTAGCACAGAATCCCATAAGGCAGGAAGGTGGCAGGGCTGAGGCCTCCACACAGCGCGCTCAGAGCCCAGCCTTGCCTTCCAGGGAGACGGGGCGCGTGGGCAGGTAGCCCAAGGAGAGGCAGCACCCACGCACCTGCCCACCCCGTCCTGGGGCTTGGCTCTTGATATCTTACAGATTCCAGAATGAGCTACAGAGGCGCTCGTTTTAGAGCCAAGCAGGGCTATTTTATAGCAGATTTTCTTGTTTAAGAATTTGTAAACTGAGGCTTCCCTGGTGGCGCAGTGGTTAAGAATCCACCTGCCAATGCAGGGGACACGGGTTCAAGCCCTGGTCCAGGAAGATCCCACATGCGGCGGAGCAACTAAGCCCGTGCGCCACAACTACTCAGCCTGCGCTTTAGAGCCGGCGAGCTACAACTACTGAAGTCCATGCCCCTAGAGCCCGTGCTCTTCAACAAGAGAAGCCACTGCAATGAGAAGCCCGCGCACCGCCATGAAGAGTAGCCCCCGCTCGCCACAACTAGAGAAAGCCCGCACGCAGCAACGAAGACCCAACGCGGCCAAAAATAAATAAATTTATTTTAAAAAAATTTGCAAGCTGTGTTTGACTCCCTGTCTACCTCTCCCCTCCCCCCACCACCATCAGCGGCTCAGCCAGGCTGGCCAGGTCCCCTGGGAGTTCTCAGAGGTACCTGTGGTCCCCCGGAGGCAGGCCTGCTGGGCGGTTCACAGCTGCTGTGTGCAAAGCCCTGTGGAGGGGAGGGACTTAGATGCAGGTGGGAAGGAGGCCTGGGGACCACTGGGTACTAGGCTCTGTCCTCCAGACAGCAGGAGGCCGGCGGGCAACTCTCCGAACACACACATCCATCCGGAGCCTGCTCCCTGCATATCCCTCAGCCCGGCCTTCCCAGACAAACCGAAGCCCCACCCACACCCTGAGCGGGGCTGGAGGTGATGCTGTTCACTTGATGTATGTCTGGACACAGAGCCCGAATGTGCTGACGGAACAGATTCTAAGAACTCGGACGGGAAAATCCGTATTGCAAATCACAGCTTAGTCTGGCTTTACAAGAGCTATTTATTCCACGAACCGCAGCGCGTTCATCATTCTCATTCTCCTCGAAGCGCACAGATGAATTAGGGAATTTCCACCCCTTCTGGCTATGAAGAAAGGGTAGGAGAGAAGGGAATACACAAGAACCCTGGAAAATAACGGATCCAGGCAGTGCCTTTGGTCGCTACATCTGAATACTCGCCACATTCGGTAACATTAGGCGGTGGCCCCCTCCCTGGGCCAGAGGAGAAGAGTCATCTGTCACCCAGAGGCAAAAGGTCTCTGTAGAGCCTCAGGGGGCTCAGGCGTCAGCTGGGAGCTGGGGAGACGACTGCGGTGGGGACCGGAAGCAGAATGGGGGTGTTTCTGCCCGCAGGGATGGTCTCGGTAATGCAGGAGTGTAAACTGAACGTCCCCTACAAGTTCAGACGACAGGGTAATTACCTGCCCCGCAGAGACTAGGAACGGAGGCCACACAGCCCGCCCGCCTCTTCTGTGCCCAGCACTGCACCCGTCGGTGGGTTTAACTGTGAACGGATAAGGCACGTTGTGATCCCATTTTGCAGTTCAAGGTTCCGGAAGCCGGGGGAGGTTCAGTAACTGGCATGACAATGGCAGGTCCGAATCCCAGCCCTCTGACCCCAGACCCACTTCCCCGTCCCTGCCCGCTACACGCTGCAGGGGGAGGGGAGGAAGAAGAGATTTCAGGATGGAGACACGGCATCAAGGGAGGAGGGAGATAAGGGGGCCTCTGACAAAGAGAGGACACCTGGGACGTCACCGTCCTAGTGACGGGGGTCCCAACCCCAGAAAAAGCCACTCCCCAGGTTGGCACACATCGGCCTTGAGTGTCAGTTACATCTTGTCGTGACTGTATTTCTCAGCCCCTCTGGAGTGAGGGGGGGAGACAGAGGCCGGAGGAGGCACTTTGAGCCAGTGTCCCTGGGGGGCTGGAAGAAGGGTAACTAAAGAAATACCTGAAGTCCATAAAAACAACACACTTTTCTAGATCTAGGGGTATTCTGGACTGTTCCTCAGAGGCCAGAAGTGCCCTCGTTTGAAATTCATAATTTACCACTTTGTCATTTCAATCACATCATCTCCAAAAAAAAAAGAGAGGATCTTCTTTAGAGCCTAAACATTAAAAAGTCTTCACTAAAATTTAAACCTGAAAACAGCATTTTTCTGAGTATTATGGACTGTGCCATTAATAATAGAACAACTGCCTCTACCTCCCTGGCATTTCAACCCATTTCGTCAGGCAGCCAGGTAAAACCGTATTTGCCTATTCTTTTAATTTTGTTGTTATTTTACAGCAGATGGCAACGATTTCCATTTGAATGATTCTCTTTTCCCCGTATGTGGAAAGAACTTGAAAAAATTAACAGGGTAACTTGTAACAAGGCCTGCTCTGGTGTCTCCCTTACAGACATTTCAACTTGTCCGTCTCAAGGCAAAGGTTTGTGACGCTATAGAGAGACAGCCCTGCCCTCTTACAGCCCCTTGGGAAGGAGCCCCACCACACACACTGTCCTCTAGCCACCAGACTAAGTGGCTCAGAAACAAAACTTCTGAATTTCCCTCCCTTGCTGCCCTCTTGGTCTGAAGTCCCACAAAGCTTCCTTTAAAGCAACTTAGCGGTCTCTCTCTTCTCCCTTCTCTCATCCACACGGCTGCCAGCACCATCCTCCCCAAACACAGGTCAGGGCAGAGTGGTCTCCACTCGGTCCTACTGTCTACATAAAGCCCTGTAGCCTTCAAGGTCCTCTTAGCACTGGGAGGCGTGAACGCCCCCCTCTCTCTCTCAAACACACCAGGCATTGTCATGCCATGTGCTGTATTTATGCTGACCCTTCAGCCTAGAATGTCTCCTTCTCTGGTTAAAAATCATACTCGAGCCCCAAATGAAACTGGACCTCCCAGGTTCTCCTCGTTGGAACGGATCACACTTTCCTCTTTGATCCCACAGTATTTGATGCCTCCATTATAGCATTTGTTTCACTTTGGTTTTTGTATCTGTTTAAATTCCTTGGGCTACAACATATGCTTCTTAATGGCAGATGTCATCCCTTTATATGCTGTGGCTATTGACTGGGTGTTTCTGTGTACAAGTCATGGAACTTGACACTGTGAGAATCTCATGTGATAAGGCATATGGACCTTTACTTTGAGAAGTGTGAAGTCCATACTTTCAACACGTGTGCTGGGAATAGATCCAATATCTTAAGTATAACAAGAGCTTGTACAAATCAATAAGAAAAGAGCAAATATCCCTCTAGGAAACGAAGGTAATTTCAGACACTGCTGGTGAGCGTGTTCATCGTCACCACCTTTCCGGAGGGCATTTTGACAACACATTTAAAATATGTATAAACTTTTGTTCAGTAATTCCACGCTACGGAGCTTCACCTAAGGAAGCAGTTAGGACAGGCACAAAGATTAAATACCACTGTGCTTAACATCATTATGTTCAAGACAGGGTGATTTGTAATACTGAAAAAATGGAAATAGCACATCCGTAGGATAGAATTTTTGCAAAAATAAAAAGTATATTTTCGAAAAGTATTTAATGCACAGAAGAATATCAAGGCTAAAATACGAAAAACGAAGAATACGCATAAAAACCTGCTTCAATACCATCATGTATCGCTAAGAAGTGGTATTTTAGGTTTTTAAAATTTGGGTCCTCTAAATTTTCAACAATGATTGTATGTCTATTTTAAAGCCAGAAAAAAAATCTTTTTTGGAAAGAAGAAGATTAAGTCGAAAAGGAGACAAAGCAAATACAGAAAGGCCCAGGGCTGGGATCCAGCCAGTACACATCAGTACACACCAATATGTTCAGTGCAGCTGTAACGGCCAGTGGCCATTTGTTTGGTTGGGGCCCCCCATACTGGTCATTAAATATACTGAGTGTCACCCATGCAAATAACCATGATAAGTTTCTTAAAGCCCAGATAAAGTGCTTTTAAAAATGACGTCCAATGAAAAGAATTACTTGCTCTAAAACCGTTAAGAAAGGGAATGAAATAGACCATCATGTGCTCCAGACTTTTGGAATCACTGAGCTTAGCAGCTGGAAAGAATCTTAAAAGACCAGCAATGCCACAGATGGAGAAAATGTGGTTCAGAAGTATTCACCCACTGTCCCAAGGTCCAAGAGGTAGGGTGGTGTGATGGGTTGAATTATATCCCTCCCACCCCCCTCAAAACCCGTATGTTGAAGTCCTAACCCCCCAGTTCCACAGAACATGACCTTCTTTGGAAACAGGGTCATTGTAGATGTAATTGGTTAAGTGTAGATGAGGTCATGAGGGTGGGCCCTAATCCAATATGGCTGGTGTCCTTAAAAGGGGGAAACTTGGACCCAGACGTGCACATGGGGAGAACCCCATGCAAACACGAAGGCAGAGGTGGGGGTGGTGCTTCTGTAAGCCAAGGCTTATAGCCAAGGATTGGCTAAAGGTTGCCAGAAAATCACCAGAAAGATAGGACCAGCGCCTTTATCGCAGGCATTCGGCCGTTCTTACATTCCTCTTCCAGGCCAGATGCCTGAGGCCGGAATGCTGGGTCTGGAACTTCCAATGAAATCCAGATTATGTGTTGTTTTTTAATTTTATTGAAGTACAGTTGATTTACAATGTTGTGTTCATTTCTTCTGTACAGCAAAGTGACTCAGTTTTATATATATATATATATATATTTTTTTTTTTCATATTCTTTTCCATGACGGTTCATCACAGGATACTGAATATAGTTTCCTGTGCTATACAGTAGGACCTTGTTGTTGATGCCTCCTGTACCTAATAGTTTGCATCTGCTCACCCCACACTCCCACTCCATCCCTCCCCCACGGCAACCACAAATCTATTCTCTATGTTTGCGAGTCTGTTTTTGTTTTGTAGATATGTTGATTTGTGTCTTATTTTAGATTCCACATATTCTGTATTGAATCCTCTTACCACCAGGGCAAAGAAAGGAGCTATGAGGGATGGGGTCTGTCTTGACAGAGCTCGCCCTCTGATTAGGAAACAAGACACACTCCCAGGACGATAGGCAACAGCGATCCACTGTGTGTGGGATCTCACCACCCACGAAACATGGGAGGGGCAGTCCCAGCCATGGAAGCCTCCCGCCCCGTCTGGTCTCGCAACACTGTGTTCCATGATCAAAACCACCCTGGACTCAGAAGCAGCTGGAAGCTCAGAAGGTCAGGGTGGTGATGAGGTTTGTGTCTAAGGCCCACCCTAGGGTGTGAACTCTTCAGGACAAAACAAGACAAAAGCAGCAGGGAAGCCCCTAGGACCCACTTTCTTTAACTAGAAATTAGGCAGGAAAACAAGAGACCAGTGAGGTCTGGACTTCTGGTGTTCAGCCCCTGGGCTCACCTGGCTGGCCCCACTCCTACCCCCACTCCCACTCCCAGACTAGGCCGGACTCCTGGAGCCCCTAGTCCAGGCCCAGCCCTGCCTGAATCACCCAGAGAACCAGCCTCCCGGGGGCCCACCAGGACTCCGGCCAACTGTTCCGTGACCCGCAGAACCTTGGAGAACAGAGTATTTCCACAAAGCAGTTTTAAATCCAAACAACAGACTCTTCTGGAAACCATTGCCCCAAGCTGCAGGAGGCAAGGAAAAAAAAAAAAAGAACAAAAACCCGCAAATTCAAGTCCGTAATACATTCTGTACATAGTTTGTGGTTTTAGAGTCACTTTAATCTTTCTCCCCGCTAAACTCTTCCAAAGATCTGTGTGTCGGCCGAGCCAACACGCGGTTGCACTTCTAAGCAAAAACCTTGTAAAACTAGACTCTGGACTGTGTCCCTCACAGGCTTGTAACATCTCCAAGAGCAAAGAGCGACACGATACACTGAAACAGGTCCAAGGAACCATCCCTATGTTTTGTGTCAAAGAGTTGCTTTATTAAAGTCTTAGGACCATGTGTCAGGCCGGCTGAAGGCGTGTTTGCTTTCTTGCTGCAGAGCCCGGGTTGGCAGTCGAGCACGTCAGCCCCATCGTCCTGGGGGCTGCAGCGTGTCTGCCCAGGGTCCCCAGGCGCTCTGCCACCGCCGAGCTAAGCCCACGGGTGCTTTGGCTGGCTGGGCAGGCAGCACCGAGGAGGGTGGCTGTGAGGGGGAGACTCAGGGGAGGCCCCATGCTCAGCGCCCTGCATCTCCCTGATAGATGGACCCCAGGACCCCAGCATTTGCTGGATCCATCCAGCCCCGCAGGCCAGGCCTGTGGCTCTGCTGCCCCTGATGGCGGAGAGCACTGTTCTGTTTTTCCAAAGTCTCCATTTCAAACCAAGAATTGTGAACACAACATTGTAAATCAGCTAGACTTCAATAAAGTTTAAAAACAAAAAAAGCAGGGAACTGTATTCAATATCCCGTGACAAACCACAATGGAAAAGAATATGAAAAAGAATATATATGTATGACTGAGTCACTCTGCTGCACAGGAGAAATTAACACAACATTGTAAATCAACCAGACTTTGATAAAATTAAAAAAAAAGAATTGTGTCTCTAGGCTTGGCCTTGGTTCCCTCTCTTTCCTGAGGAAGCCGGGGACCCGGGGCCCAGGACAGTCCAGCAAAAGCAGCTGTCGGACAAGGAAAAGCGCAGTGAATCTAACTACCTTAGCATCCTCATCCAATCTAAGAGTGTTCACACTTCAACAGGTGTGAAAACACGAAGAGTGCCAGAGGGAATCGGTTCTCACCGTAGTGAGAGCGCCTGGCCTTGGAGTCGGACGGCCGGGGTTAAAGCCTGACCGGTCAGCTTGCCGCCCTCACGCCAGGCGGGTGGGAGCCCGTCCCAGGGCCTCCACGGGGACCAGGGAGATGGGTGGTCACTCAGCGTCGTAGAAGCACCTGTCTGCGCTTTCCTCATCACTCTGGTCTCCCCCGACGCGACCCCTGTGAGTTCTATTTCCCGGCGTCTCCCACCCTGAGTGACACGGGACGTGGGCTTGGGCTTTCCCCACCCCTCTGAGCAAACACACTGCACAGCCACACCCAGGAGTGGATCCCAGCGCAGCGGCATCACTGCCCCAACCTGAGGTTAAGCCTGGGAGAAATCGGAAACAGGTGTTTGCCGAGGGACCCTCGTCACCCCAGGGAGGGTCTCAGAGGCGGAGCACAGCCCCACAGCCTGCAGGAGGAAACGGGCGGCAGCAGAGCCGAGCGCGGCCATGGCGGGGTGGGCATGCTGCCCTCCGCCTACCCACCCCCTCCATCCGGACCGGGTCGACATCCTCACCTTGGAATCAACAATCTGTCTCCAGCGCGGTCCCAGGCTAAGCACACACCTGGGAGGCAGGAGGGATGGATGCCACAATACCCATGAGAACCTTAGAGCAGACGCGCTTGCCGGCTAGGAGGGGCCCTGGGAGAGGGTGAGACAGGGGAGGGGGCAGCAGCGGGGGACACCTGCCTGGCTACCAGCAGCGCCCGCCCCCGGGCCGACCACCGGGTCCAGCACAGGGAAGTGGGCATCACTCGGCTGCAGGGTTTGAATCTGTGGAGGGCGCATCTGTGACCCACAGGGACAGTCCTGCGAGCACTGACCGTGCCAAGCTCGGCCTGCCCTTTGGGCACCCACTGCCTGGGGACCTGGAGGCCGGGAGGCCAAGCCCTGATTGTCGACAGGCCCTTCGGCCAGCTGGTACCACACCGACCCAGCTGTGGGCTCTGGGCACCCACAGACACCCATCACCCCAGCCTAGCTGGTGCACCTGGAGCCCCGTCCTGGAGTGACGTCCCAGGACGCTGGGGTCAGTGAGGTGGCCCCGCGGTCCTCCTGACCGGAGATGTCTACACAGCTCCCAGCCCTCTGCTGCACCAGCCCACAAAGGACGGGGAGGAAGGGCAGAATTCCAAACGGGGTGAACGGGAGGAAGAATCTGGAAGGCAGGGCAATGGTGCCGGGGCCAAGGAGAGGCTTTTCTAGAGGGAAGGACTTCGGGGACACACAGAGCTGGAGACCAGGAGGTCCTGATGGCTGGCAGGACGGGGGCCACACGGCAGGGTGCCGGCAAGGAGCCGCCCCAGCATCAGGAACCCAGACACCAGCTGAGGGACCCTGCGTCCCTGGTGAGAGATGCTTCCCGTCCCGCCTGGTGACGTCAGAGGGAGCCCCAACACGCGGCGTGTCCCCCGGCGATGCCCTTCCCTCTGTGGGGCAGAGAGCCGGCCCCAGGCAGCAGCTACATTCTGAGAACACCGTGGTTTTCATGGCATTTTTTAAAATGGTAACTTCCACGGCTGACAAATGATACCACTTTCCCCTTTAGTGCGGCGGTAGTTCATTTCCTTATAAACTAATTTATTGAAGTAAAAACGTGAGGTCATTTCCTTATAAACTAATTTATCGAAGTAAAAACGTGAGTCCACTTAAGGAAAAAGGATGGAGTAAGCAGCAGACTACAGTATGTGGTACGTGGATACGGCAAAAATGATCCAGACAGTACCTGATGGTGCGAGGACGTCACGGCAGGAAGGGTGACCCTCTGAGGAGTAGATTTAGCAAAGCCTTTGGAAGAGGGGGCCCAGGGGGCTGGTGCGGCGCCGTCCTCAGAGGCCACGGCTCATCGTGAGCCAATATCGCAGCCCCGCGTCCCGTGCCCTGGTCCCGGGGAGGCCTGTAGGACGGCATCAGTCCCTGGGCCCATCCACCGGCAACTTGGTTTGAATTCCCTCTCGGGCCTCCAGCTGTTTGGGAATGAACAGCAGAAAAGAAATGCGAACCGTTGTGAAGTCATGTATGTAGCACGAGCGGCCTGACGCGAGTCCCCCCCTGACGTGGAGAAGCAGTGGGGAGATTGTGATTTAATCAGAGACACCCAGCTCGGGGGTGACGCTGTGCAGACGCCAGCAGAACCAGGGCCGGGCCCGCCTTCCCCCGCCCTTCCCAACCCCATAAAGAAAACACAACACGCACGTGGGAGATGCAGACAAGCGTGCGCTGTTACCAAGGGGTCTGCGTTCCAATTAGGGACGAAAATCTAACAGTTTGGGGTCTGGGGTTGAACATTTTCTCACTCATTTCCCCCAGGAGAATCTAGTCACTGGCTATTGCTCCATGTTCCCCCGGGGAGTCCCAGCATCCCCACCAGACAGGAAAAAGAGCTAAACCAACAGGTGGCCTGTGGGATTTGCCTCTAATTAAATCATCTCGGAGGCGGGCATTAACTTACAATCGGACCCAAGCTAAAGTTTGAGCTCACGGGAATCCACGTCACGTCAGCCCGTCTCCTTTCTCCTGCGTCTTCCCCTGACGTCTGCTCTCTTCTCTTCTGCCCCTTCCTTTCAGCCCTCAATCTGAGAGTGGTTTCTTAGGAACGTGAACATGGGGAGGATACGGTAGCTCCTGGAGCATCCCCCAAGCCTGGTCGCGAAGTCCTGACCACAGGCTGAGGGTGGGCAGGGCCAGCCGCACCAAGCCCGCCCCTCCCCGTGCAGGATGGGCCCTCGGGCCCTCGGCACTGCAGGTGCCCAGAATTACCAAATTGAGCTCATCTGACATGTGTTAGTTACACGATTGCACTTTAACAGGGGGAGGGGAGGGAGCAGAGGAGGTGGGAGCTCCCGCTCCCTGGGGGGCTGAGCCGACCCCTCCCCTCCCCTCCCCATCTGACCTGGACAGGTAGATAGCCCAGGACAGAGGGGCTGGGTGGAGGTATGAACAAAGAGTCTGGGCTTTGGGGTCCAGCTGGACTGGATTCCAGTTCATTCCCTCTCTATCTCTCCCTCCCTCCCTCCCTCCCTCTCTCTCCCTCTTTCCCTCTCTCCCTCCCTCCCTATCTCTCTCTCTCCCTCTCTCTCTCCCCCTCTCTCCCTCTCCCTCTCC
>NW_020837967.1:24493359-24544873 GCF_003676395.1 Aethalodelphis obliquidens | reverse complement strand
TCTCTCTTTCTCTCCCTGTCTCTCTCTCTGTCTCTGTCTCTCTCTCCCTCCCTCCCTCCCTCCCTCTCTCTCTCTTTCTCTCCCTCTTCCTTTCCCTCTCTGTCTCTGTCTCTCTCCCTCTCTCTCTCTCTCTCCCCCTCCCTCCCTCCCTCTCTCTCCCCCTCCCTCCCTCCCTCTCTCTCCCTCTCTCTTTCTCTCCCTCTCCGTCTCTCTGTCTGTCTCTGTCTCTGTCTCTCTGTCTCTCTCTCTCCTTTCCCAACCAGCATCACCCGCTCTGTGGAGCACGGGGTCCAGCTGGCGGCTTCGTTCTCTGATGTTCCCAGCGGCTCAGGAAGGGGGATGGCTGATACATTTCCAGGTTTTCAGAATTTCCAGACTTTCTTGGAATTGGGGGTCTATAAATGCAGATGAAGGATCAGCAATGTAACATGGACAATCGCAGAAAAGCCCATCTTCATCCCCAGATCATGAACCTGGCACCTACAGAATCCCCTAATTATTCAGCTCTCCTAGGGCCAGCTGTTGCCGAGAGCGCTGCCTGCCTCACCCCCAGGGCTCCCACCTTCCGCCCGAGCCGTCGAGGCTGAGAACGGTTGGTCATCTCTTTGGGTCCTGAGCTGGGAAGGATGGAGACCGGACGTGGGTGGACAGAGCAAGGAGAGCTCGGGCTGCAGGAAGCCGGTAGCTCTGAGAACTCAGTCCCACAAGCCCCGAAGACAAGGGGGCAGGGAGGTTTCACCTAGAGAACAGGAGACTGGACGGAGGTGGCTGGCTGACATCCTTGCAGGGAAAACAGGGACGGGTTTCTCTTCACACTGAGTGCCTTTAGAATAAGTGAGCTCAGTGGGCGCTTGGGGCATGACTGGAGTTGCCGTGACAGCGGGCTGTCCCGCTCTAGAAGCCACGTGAGGGAGGTCTGCACTCTCCCCTCTGTAAGCGTAGACCCAGAGAGGCGCCGGCTGCCGGCCAGGGCCTGGAGAGATGCTCGGCGTCCTGGTCCCACCTGCCGTCTAAGCAGCCGGACACAGGACTCTGGAGGAGAAGGACTTTTGCAAGTCTGGCTCCTTGCTGCCCTGGCTCAGGGTGGCCGGCACCGCAAGCGACCAGAGAGCTCACCGCTCCTGGGTGGTGGGCGCTGGAGAGGGGCCGGGGTACACACAGGGGTGCAGTCGTGCAGAAGAGGAGCTAGTTCACGGACTCAGGCTGCTGTTTCCAGGCGTGTGGCTTTGTCCCGTTACACAGTCACCAGGAAACACAGCACATCCTTCCCGAGGTAAAGACGCAGCCAGGCAGCCCTGCATCCGAAGCTCAGCTCCACCGCCTGCCAGCCACGTGGCCCTGGGCAAGTTAGGGAACCGTCTTGCTCTCCTTATCTGTAAAATGGGCACAGCCACCCTTGCCTTCCTTCAGGGTTGCTGCAAACACAGGGCCGGTCTCCTAGTCAGTGCCCAATCAACCGCAGAGGCCGTATGAGGTGGTGCTTAATGGATTCGGAAACCCCCTTTTCATCTTCTTCACGGGAGTAGATAGATACCATTGCACCCATTTTACAGATGGGGAAACAGGCAGAAAACTTGCCTCAGAGCTAATCGCAAGCCTGGTGCTCATTCCACCGCATCACAAGCCTTTCTCCCTTTGCTTCTTTTTACGGTTAAATCCAACCACCACCTACAAGCCCCCTTTCCTTTCAAGCCCTCCCTTCTCACTCAGCATGGGTCGCAGCATCCCTTTCCCTGCAGCCCGGCTCCTGCGAGACAGGTGGTCCATTGCCCCATCCAGCCGCCTTTAACTGAGCAAGAGAGGGCCTTACCGCTTTGCTCGGGTCCCAGCTCTTACTAATGTCATTAAAATGCATTCCGCCGCTCCAAGGTGTAAGTGTGTTCCAGAGGCTGGTGACTGTCTATGCAGAGATGCATTTATAGTAAGAACAGTCTGGTAAGTGGCTTAAAGGCTTACAGCAGAGTGGAAGACTAGCTTTCATCATTCGAGGTGTTTTGCAGGGCAAATGGTGACAATTGCTCCGTCTCTGCGAACACGACGCTGGCATCAAAACCAAGGAAGCGAAAGTCCAATGATGAGGCCCCCGAAGGAGGGGAGGGTGGCTTAGCGTTCTGCTGGTAGGGGAGCTCGATGCTGAATCCCACGAGGAGGGGCAGCCTGCTTCGGTCACCACATCAGGATCCCAAACTCCCAGACCCCAGGTCCAAGACCCTCACCGGTGGGGCAGCCCCACGGCTTGCCCTCGGCAGCAGAAAGGCGGAGGTCAGGAGGTGGATCGTCTTGACCTTCACCCGCCTGCCTGTCCCATCTGGAATTCTCTGCCTACACAGCCAGGGCCTGGCAGCCATCAGAGGTCCCCAAATGAAATCCTCCTAATCAAGGGCTTTGCTGATGTCTTAGCATTTCTAGGGTGACCTAATTCCTTGTGTCAGTTTTCCACAACTTTTCTATTTTTTCCCTCTCTTTTCTATAAGAGCAAATCCCTGGACTGAGACCAAGTGGTTCACAGTGCCAAGAAACCAGAGAGGCTGCAGAGGCTCTGAGCACGATGCAGAAAGGCTCCCGGCTGCCAGCACCACCCTGCAGAGGGGCTGCCCGGGAGGCCCCAGCTGAACCCTGGGCCCTGAAGGGCTCCCAGCCCAGGTGCTTACAAGCACCGCCCGGGGCACGCGTCTAGAGCCTACTGACTCGGGAGTGACGGCCCTGACCGGCCGCCCAGGCGATTCCAGGTGCTTCCTGCTTATCAGTCGTTTGATAGGTGCCATCATCATGTTCACCATGGCCATCACCCCCCACCCCCCTGTGATGATGGGGATAATAGGACAGGACCTTAATCAACCTTCCCGATTCCACCCGGGGGTGGGAGGCGGGGAGCTGGTGGGAGTGTTCGGTTCAAGCCCCGGCACTCTGGTTCACACCCTCTCCTTTTAACCATTTTGCTCTCTCTTCTCCTGCCTCCTTCCAGGCCACCCTCACTTCTTCTCTTGCCATTTCTGTGAGAGGAGGGCTACACAGTAGATTCTGCAGAGAGAAGACAGCACTCGCTTGGATTACCTGCTCAGAGCGGTCGCCGGGCTGGGCGTCGAACATTTCCCGACTAACTTTCAAGAAGCCTCATTCTGGTATTTAGAACGATCCAATCGAGGAAGAAATCCCCGTACCTGCCTCTTCCGCGTTAACGTGCACCCAGATTCCCTGGAGGCGGAGTGTAAAGGCAGGTCTGGGTGGAGCCCAGAGGCTGCATTTCCAACAGGCGCCCGGGTGACGAGAAGTTTCTGGTCTGAGGCCCGCCTCTGAGCACCAAGGCCCCAGAGCACAGATGTCCAGACCGGATTCCTGGGGTCTCCTGAGGCTGCCTCAGAAGCTGGCCTGGGGCTTGTGGGAAGGGGTTTTGAGTATGATTCTCCTCGAAAGGGGTTTTTTTCATGCTTTGAAAACAAGTTTGAAAACCGCAGCTCTAAATATAATATCCCATACATTTGGAGAGACTTAACTAGAATATGAAAATAGAAATTTCTCTCCCAAAGATCTTTTTTTTAATACACTTTGCTGACTCAGAGGGATCGGCAGCCATATTTGGACGACTGGCCTCACCGTGACCTCCCTGCTACCTCATGGAAAATGGGAAATGTTGAAGGTATTCTACTTAGAAGTAATTATATTTACATAGCCTCCGTGGCATGCATCTCTCTCTCACATAGATGCTTAGAGGGATACTTGCTTCTGGAATTCATCAGCTCCAGCTGTTTACTTCCATTCGGGGCCAGAACTTCATTTTTTTCCCCCTGTGGTTAAGTTTCTTACGGGAGAGAGGGGGAGGGAAGGCTTCTAAGCAGCAATTATCAGAAATTGTTACCGTCCCTGAAAAATCAATCTGTCCCGAATTTTGAGAGCTCGCCACCGGATCAGAGGAAACGAGATATCGGGGTTTTGAGCTGGACCGTAGGAGAATCCAGTGTTCTCCGTCCTCTCCAGATGTCGTCTGCCAGGAAAGGATTCTGTGATCAGATAAGATGGGGACGCGCTGGGCTGAACAAGTTTCTCCACTCTAAGATTCCTGGGAGTCCTTCGTAAGCTAGCACGGTATCGTGCTCCAAAGGGAGATTAGAGTCTGCAGTGTTGCCCAAATTGCCTTGATCACAGGGCCTGCTTCTCATAGATCTTCTCGAGGAACACTGACATTCCATGGACTCCAATTTCTGGGACCAGCTAACAGAGCCCCAGCTGTGGAGCATCTAACAAAACCCCCGAAACTGAGCAGACGTCTTCCCATGTGGTCTGGTTCCCTCCACCAGACACCAAGGCCTCCCACCTCCGGAATCACAGTTCCAGGAAGGCCCTGCCAGAGACCCTCGGCAGCCCTCAGAGTGTGATGGCGGAGGCTGAGGCCAGAGGGTCGCCCCAGAGGCCAAGTGCCGCTGGTGTGAGCCTGGGACTGGCTTCCATTCCCCTTTGTGTCTCTAGGGTGGCCTGCAGGGAGCCGCCTGTAAATGTGGGATACACTGGATGTGGCGGGTCAGGGGAGCAGCCAGGAGGAGGTGCCCAAGCCAGAGGACGTACAGAGGCTCCCAGGAGGGCAGGGAGAGTGGGAGCAAGGCCTCTGGTGTACGGGGCTGGGATCCGGCAGAGGGCAAGGGAGCAAGGGGCGTCTTCTGGGAAGGAGGGGGGCACAGGGGGAACCAGCGCCTCACCTTGGTTTGCGTGGACTTCCCTTCAGCTGCTCTAGAGCCTCAGCGTACTCATGTCTCAGACAGGGTTCTTTGACCGTTTAAGGACCCTCGCAGGTCTGGCAGTGAAAGCCTCTTGCATCTTTTTTGAAAACCAGTGGTTTTTTTTTTTTTATGTGAAAACGTGTGTTTAGGCATAAAGATGCAACACACAATCAGAAACCACTATTCTATGAACAATGACATGATTACCTCCTCTAAGAACACAGAAATTAAGGTTTTATTGATTGATTGATTTTTGGCGGCGTCGGGTCTTCGTTGCTGCACACGGGCTTTCTCTAGTTGTGGCGAGCGGGGGCCACTCTTCGTTGTGGTGCACGGGCTTCTCATTGCAGTGGCTTCTCTTGTGGCAGAGCACAGGCTCTAGGCACGCGGGCTTCAGTAGTTGCGGCACGTGGGCTCAGTAGTTGTGGCTCGCGGGCTCTAGAGCACAGGCTCAGTAGTTGTGGCGCACGGGCTTAGTTGCTCTGCGGCATGTGGGATCTTCCCGGACCAGGGCTCGAACCCGTGTCCCCTTCATTGGCAGGTGGATTCTTAACCACTGCCCCAGAAATTAAGTTTTAAAGGAATGCCGTGAGGAGGTAATTCTTTAAAGTCCTCGTCAATTTATTTTGTAACAAAGATGAAATTTATTTGGCTCTGATCACAGTTCTGTCATGTTTACTTTCTTCATCCCAAAGTGTGATGACGGTCCGTCCAAGGCAAGCTGGGTGACCTTGGTGTTGCACAGACAAGCATTTTTAATTTCAGTAGTTATGTTTTTGTTTTAACATTCATTCGAAAAAATGTAAACTAGAACCTCAAGTCTATGCCTCCCTGCAGGTCCTTGCTTGGCTGGAGGCTAACGCAGGTGGTGGCCCCAGGGCTCTGGCAAATGCTTGGCTGCGAAAGTTTACAAGGTGGGAGCAGAAATGAGAATTGTGAGCGGGTGACTGCAGTTGTAGATGCCCAGGAAAATTCAGGGATGCACCCAGGAAAGAATGTCCCCCGACTGCGAGGGAGCTGGTCCCTGGGGCTGGGCAGGCAAGGCTGCGGGATCACAGGCTGAGCATACACTCCAGCCACCCCGAGTCCCCTCCAGCCGGCACCCAGGGGTGCTGAGCCGCACAGAAGCTCACCTGGTTTTCCAAACAACAGCAATGAACGCATGTTCCCGGAGTCTTCAGAACCCAGCGTCAAGGACTGCATCGCTCCAGCCAAGCCTGATGGTCCCTGGGAGTGACAGATGCCCGAGGACACGTACGAAAGTCTGTGGATGAAAAGAAAACACCAAAAGGGGACAATTTTCTGCCCATCCAGCTGCCTGACGCTGCTCGGGCTTCTGTCTCTTTGGATTCCAAACCCTGGATTTCATTCACTGGCCGAGACTATCTTAATTCGTCCTGCTCCCCGGACACCTGGCGAGACTGTGTTTAAAGTGTAACAGAGAGAAACTTCAGTCGCTCTAAGGAAGTCCCCGTTTGACCCCTTCACACTGCAGTTCGAAGTGATGCAGGCCTCGGCGTGCGCCGCGGCCAGGCTTAAATAATGCGAAACTTTCTGTTTCCCGACTACGGCTCCAACCTGGCCTAGGCAGAGGGCTCTGTCCATTTGTCACACTCCTGCGGGGGTAATAAGGGTCCCTGGGACTGCGTGAGGGCTCCTTATATCAGGCGCTATTCTAAGAACTTGACACTTACTAACTCATTTAACCCCGAGAACCAGGGACGGTTATTATTCCCGTTTCACGGATGAGGGGAGTAAGGCCTTACCGAGAGGCTACGGAAATCCGGAGCTGGGCTTTCGAACTCTTGGCCACTCACCGCCCCCCCCCCCACCCCGGGGAAGAGGTTCAGGACCTGAAGCCTTTCTAATCTCAGGCTCAAAAACACAAAAACAAACACCAGACATGTGGATTTCCACAGTTAGTAATTCTCAGCGTGGATTGAGGTGACCAGAGTTTCCTCTAGAACAATGTGGGAATCGAAGAATCTAGAGGGATCTCCAGGCGCCTGGGTTTGAGAAACGTGGCTTCATGTTGAGGAAATGCTACCTGGGAATGTAGCCCTAACTCCCAGCCACCTAGTGGGGAGAGGTTGGAGGGGGGAAGGGACTGAGGGACCTTCTGGAACCTTCTGGAACCTTCGTCTTGGGGTCTGGCCCAGGAAAGAGATCGGGTTTGGGGGTTTGCTGGGAAGCCCATTTGACCGGCTGCTTCCGAGCCCCAGGGCGTAACAGCGCGCGTTCTGTGCAGAACTGCAGATGTCGTGCAGTGGCCGACCTGCCTTTGTTCCTGGGCCTGTGGCCACACTGCGCACTGCTGTCTGGTTGGCAGCCTTGGGGGTTGTGCGCGTCCGCGTGCAGCATCCTGCCCACCCTGATCCCGTGTGACACTTGGCGACCGGCCATCACTGCTGCTCCTGGCCTGGGAGAAGCGCAGTAGACAAGAGGAAGTGGGCTGGGGGCCTGTCTCCCAGGGCCCTAGGAGCTGGGGGCCGGCCAAGTGGACCCCCTTCCGCAGCCTTGGACAGAGACGTCTCTAGACCTTGGTGGGTAAAGTGGGTCTAACCTGTCTGCCCGCAGGGCTCGGGCTCAGGCCTCTTTTAGCCCCACCCACTTCCCCATGAGCGCTGCCATCTGGGGGCTTGAAGAACGCCTCTGTGCTGGGGATTCCAGCCTTCTGTCTGCACTAAACTCCTGCCCGCCTGACATCCTCACGTGGACTTTATGTGTGTCTCACACTTCACCCCGATCGCCCACACCAGGCCTGCCCCCTCCTTGGGTGATGCCAACCCCATCCGCCCGGGCACCCAGGCGCCCAGTCCAACGCCCTGGACGCGGTCCCTGGTTTCTTTCTTTCTTTCTTCCACGCGTCACATCCAGTCCACCACGAACTGGCACCTAGGCCAGGAGCCTCCTTTCCTGCATTGCTGCTGTGGCGCCCGCCCTTGCTTCCCACTCCGTGGGGCGAGGCCTCACCCTGTGTGTCCGCTGCGGCCCTCTGAGGCCCCGCACACTCAGAGCTCAGACCCCTGACTGGCCTGCTGCACCCCTGGCCTCGTGTCCTACGCTCTGCCCCTCTTCCCTCCAGCCCAGGGCGGGGGGCTCCGACCTCAGGGCCTTTGTCCCTCCACTGGGGGTGCGCTTCCCAGATACCCGAGTAGCTGCTTCCTCACCTCCAAATTCGTGCTCTAAGTGCCACCTTCATGGGTCACTCTACTCGTAACGGCCGTGACGCGTCATCCTCTCCCTCTCGCCTGATTCCTCTTTCTCCGTAACCGTTTCCCTTCGAATACACCACAGTTGACTTCTTTGCCTTCATCATCTGTCCGCTTCCTTGGCAGAAGGAGCAGGGGTTCTGACCCGTTCCTGTCACGTTCCGTCTGGGCACCTCCTGCCTGCTGCCGAGGAGGTGCTGATGCAGTTTGGTCACCTGAAAGCCCTGCCTGTCCTGCGCTTTATGGAGAAACGCGCTCTTCAAACACAGGGACCCTCGTGGTTAAGATGCACAATTTGCAGACTGAAGACCTGCAGGTCTCCGCCCCGGTATTTCCCAGGTCCCCAGGAGGCGCACCTCTCTATTTAGTCCCAGCTTTGCGGCTCTCAGCCATCAAGGGTCGGGGAGGACCGCCAACAGGGCACCTGAGCCGTGACACGGGGACCATCTCCTCTCCTGGCCGGGACCCTAGGGAAGCCTGGAGACCAGGAAGCACCCCGAGAAGCAGTCAGGTGACACGGCAGCTGGAGGTTTGCCCACTGCGGGCTGGCAGGTGACGGGCTGGGACAGGAAGTTCAGGCAGGCAGGTGGGCAGCACCCTGACACCCCCAGAGCTCAGAGCAGGGGGACCCCAGCGTCAGGTGTGTATCCCCACTGGAATGTGAGCCCCCGGGGGCAGGGGTCCATGTCTCTGCCCGGCGGCTGGCTCGGAAGCTGGCACACGGTGGGCACCGGTCAGATGCGAGCTAGGCAAGCAAGGCATTCGCCAGCCGGCCCCGGTGCACTTCCTCGTTTGCAAGTTTCCGGCCCGAGGGTGTGTGACTGGAGGGCGTGGACCCCCAGGTTTTGCCTCATGGTTGGTTTCTTGGGTCCACTGCTCCCTTCGAGGTCAGGCAGCTGTGACTGCTGCATACGAGAACATTGCAGAGTGGCTTCATTCCCAGCCACCCCGGGTAATTGGTGGGGTACACCCTGGAATCCAGAAAAACAGTGGAGCCCTGCCTGGTCCCCGAAAGAAGGAACCAAAGCGCTGCAAGCAACGTGGAAAAGAGAAGAGGGCTTGGATGCACGGAACCAGCAGAATCGTGTCACACCTGCCCCGCCGGCCCTTCGGCTCGTGTAGGAGAACAGGATGGAAAGGGCGGCCTGCGCCCGTCTCCCTGCACGCATCCCCGGATGGGGAGCCTGGCTGCAGCCTCCCCGCTCCCGTGGACACTCCTCTGTTCACAGCTCTCTTGCAGCTCTTCCTCTTCTGATGGTTGGAAGGGGTAGGAGTTAAAACTCGCAGGCTTGAAGCTTGAAGCCTGGGACACTTTCCATCAGTGCGCTGGGCACCTCTGCAGGGGACCAAACCTGTGACCTCCTGGTGTCTGTAAACCGGGACGCCCCGGTCCCTCCCAGTCTTTCGGGTTTCCTTATTCATGCTTCCCAAGCGGCATTTCCCCCCCAAAAGGAACCCGCACACCGGGAGAGCCGTCCCCCCGAGCCCCCCAGAGTGGCCACAAGTGGCTCCGTTTCTCCTAACAGCTACTCAGCCTGGGCATCGTTGGAAAACTCAGCTCCACGGCGAGTAACGAACCTGGAAAGAATGTCGGTCTTCGCTGGGATTTCATATGACAGGTTTCTGGCTCTGAACCTGGATAAGATTAACTCTTCGTTCTAAGGGAAAAAAAAAAAAAAAAAACCACTAATTCTCCGAAACAGCGGTTTAGTGGGAAAATGTGCAGCTTTGAAAGCATCACGGCAGTCCGATTCGTACGTCCCTTTTCCAGGGCTGCATATTTTCTGTGTCTGATAATATGTTTGTTACACCTCCTCTTGGCCAGGGACACATACAGCAAATCGTCGTCTGGAACCATGTAATCTCTTAACCAGAAGCTCCAGCATCTGCTGCCCAGTTGTTGGACGGCAGGATCATTAACGTGGCTTCTAATCTTACTCTGAATTTAACTTAACAAGTCTTAATGAGTGCATGTAATTCACACTTTCCAACTTCAGAGGCTCCTGAAAGAGAAACCTATGCTTTTATAACCTGTCTCTGACATACACGGTTGTATTTTTAAATCCTATTTCCTCCCCCTCCCCCGTACACAGCTGCATTATACAACAGACCCACTGGACATTATCTCCCTCTCCAGAATACGCATTCGAACGTTTCTCTAGGTTTTGGGGAAGAGCCCCTTTCCACTTCATGCTCACATGATACGTCGGATGTCCTATTCTTCATGTGGAGATTAGACTTTCATCCACCTATTAAAAACCAAATTGCAAATTGGCATCCGAAAGACAACCCTTGAGTCATGTTGGGAGAATTCAGTTTCCAAACTTGCTTTCACCTCATGCCTGTTTTTACTGAAATGAGCTGGGCTTAGGAATGGCTCGTTCCTGCCAATCTAGTACAGTGTTGCCCTCTCCCCCTTCCCTGGCTATGCCCTCAACCCCCAGCCTAGAAAGCGACTGATTCTGATTAATGCCGCTTTGGATTGACCTCTTTTTCTTCGGAGTCTTGCCTCCATCAACATATTTGGGGATACTTTTTAGGAACAAACTCCAAGAAGCCAGAGCAGAAACGTTCAACCCAATAACACATGCGACAGAGAAACCATCCCTTGAACCGTTGCTCGCTGTAGCTGTGTTTATCGTTAACCAACTCCTGGAGAATTTCGAGAGGAATTCCCAGATGGGCGTGCCTCCTGTGCGGGGGTCTTCTACACTGAAAGCAGGATGATGCTTTTAAAGCAAAAGGCCCAGAACTAACCTGATTAGCGTGGCTTATTAACTCCTGCTGGAAGGTCTGCAGATGTTCTGCAGACGCCCGTCCCTGTCTGCCAAGTGCATTTTATCTGCCTAGGAGAGCGGGACGGCGACACCGATAATGGATGGCCCGAGTTAACGAGCAAAGTCTCTTTGTTTGTTATGGGAAGTTAAGGGGACGGCTTCCCTCTGATTCTCTCACGTTCACCCAAGTTCAGAGGCAGCGTCGCACCGCTGCCTTTTGTGTGGAGGGCCACATCTCAGACGGGTGGCGTGGTCTCAAGTGCATGAGGCTGTTGAACCTGACCCAAGTCAAGATGAGGTTCCTCTGTCCCTCGGCAGATGGTATTAGGCTCTGCCTCATGCCAGGCGCCTGCCAGGCCCCAGGGACACAGAAGTGAAGCAGAGCAAACGCACTGCTTTCTTGGCACTAACTTTCTAGCATGAGGAGAGAGATGAGAAGCCAGTGAATGATCTGACTACGGCAGTGAAAATTTCCCACCAAAGACCTGAAGAAAGTTTCCTCGATTCTTTGGGGGACTAGGGATTTACTATGTTTCTAGAATTCTTGGGAAAGTTTACCTGTAGAACTTCTTTTGAGAGCTAGGGGTGGTACTGGGTCTGGTGAAGAGGCGGGAGCTGCAGCTACGCGTTGGGAGAAGTCTGGAGGGAATCTAGTCCAAGGACGTCGTCACGTGGAGGTAAGGATGCAGGCTGCAGTCAACGGGGGAGTAGGAGGTGCTGCCACCATCAGCTTCGGTCCAAACGTCTGTAAAGAAGACGGAAGGAGGGAAGAAGA
The DNA here is from genome assembly GCF_003676395.1 of Aethalodelphis obliquidens. Classification (NCBI taxonomy): domain Eukaryota; kingdom Metazoa; phylum Chordata; class Mammalia; order Artiodactyla; family Delphinidae; genus Aethalodelphis; species Aethalodelphis obliquidens. Next base: position 24,533,397 of record NW_020837967.1, on the reverse strand, counting down.
TGGGCACAGTGACACGGGAAAGGGGGAGGGGGGAGGCAGAGAGGCGAGGAAGGGGGAGGGGCAGGTGGGGACCAGCTTGGGAGAGGCCTCGGGCTGTGGAATCAAGTCCCCCCGGAAGGCTGGAGCCGGCTCCGTCCTTCAGGCTCCGTCCATGGCCGGAGGCTCCCCTGCGGTGAGCTCCCAGCTGACGTGGGCTATTCCAGTCCGTTCCCTGTCTAAGCTCTTCCCTTCGTCCCCGCCCTGTTATGGGGCAAGTTGCCACCTGAAAAGAGTCCAAAGGAGCATAAACGGTGCAGGGGTTGCCACGGTGCATGTTTCAATGGAATATTATCCGAAGGAAGAAGTAAATGAGCTACAGAGCCCAGGCAAAACGAGGCAGCACTGCGATTGCTCCAGCGCCCTACCTTCTGAGAAGTACGAGGCAGCATCCTTGGAACGATTTACCTCTTTGGCTGAGCACGTGTTCGATGCAGCTGAGCCGGTGTCTGGCACCTGCTGTGCCGCCCTGGTGGCTCGGAGGCTCGGAACTGAGCTGGACTGGGGGCGCGCGTGCCGCCTGGGCTCTCCCTGCTCTGCCTCCGGGATGGCCCTCGCCAGCCACCCGCCCTGTTCACCTCTCAGGGGTTCAAGCGTGGCTTCCCTGGGCCGGGGCTGGTCCAGCCGCGTCAGCCCCAGCATCCTTGCGCGTGCGGCCCCCAAGCTGGAGCGCAGACGCCCACCAGGCTCCCCGAGCTCTTCCGGGGGGCGCTGACAGCGCGGAGGGGGGCACAGGGAGGAAAGAGAAGGCGCAGGGAGGACGTCGCCACGCGGGCAGTCCTCGGGCACCTCAGCCTCGTCCTGTGGGAGTCCATCTCGCCGGCCTGTCCGCAGCCCTCAGCCCCTGGCACCATCCCCGCGTGGCTGGCATCCCCACCCATTCAGCTCCCTGAAGCGGGACCCTGGGAAGTGGCCCCCAGGCCGCCCCCCGTCCCTCCCCGCACCCCGCCTGCCTGTGGCCCCCTAGACCCACCATCCGCCCTCCAGCCTGGGCCGGCCAGTCTGGAGCCGCAAAGGGCTGCGCGCGGACACTTCACACAGTTAGTTCACTCGTCTCCGCACGAAGTTGGGGTGGGCGGCTCCGGGGCGGGGTGGGGTGCCTCTGAGGGTGGGAAGCCCACCTGTCTCGTCCGGGCTCAGCCCCCAGCACAGGTGCGCGCCCGGGCACGTTGGCCTTGATGGAGGAAGGGAGTGGCCCTACTTCCCTCCCTCGGTCTAGGCCCCCGAGTTCGCGGCCTCCCAGGGGCTCTCCCTGCCCTTGACTGTCCATCCTCAACACAGCCGAGGCTCCAGAAGATGAAAAGCCCAGAGACTCTGCGTCTGGAAACCCCCGGGGGTGCCCACTGCCACAGAGACGAGGGCGCGCAGTCCAGCCCGCCAGCCCCAGTGCCCCCCACCAGTGCCCCCCACACCTGCCGGCACCCACGGTCAGCATCGCGTCCTCCCTGCACGCCTTCCCTTCTCCAGGCTCCCAGTCTACATCACCTCCCCCAGGAAGCCCTCCTCTGCTGTCCTGCAGCACGCACCCGGTTCCTGAGAGCCCCCTGTGCCCCGCTTCCCTTCCCTCCCGCTTTGGCCCTCCACGGGATGATTCAGCTGCCAGCTGCAGGGCAGAACGCGAGGGAGGGTGAGGATGGAGGGGCACAGGGAGAGTGCACGTTGCCCTTGAACTTGAGACCTCATTCCTCTGGGTGGGTCAGTGGCCTGGCTGCCCTTCAGAGGCAGCACCCAGCCCCACTGCGGCCCCGCCCAGCACGAGGCTCCATGATGACAGATTCCGGCCCCACGGAAGGGTGCTGGGAAAGATTGCCGGAGCCGCGGTGGCCTTTGAAAACGCCCGATAAATATTTCAATCGGAGATAAAGGACCAGACTGACGGGCCCCGTTCAAGGCTGGAGCCGGGTCCGGGGAGCAGAGGCGTCTCAGGCTCACCCCCGCTCCCCGGGCCCCGCAGCCCGGCCTTGTCTCCAGGCAGAGGCTGTCAGTCCCACCCCGGGGGCCCCCGGAGAATCAGAGACGCCACAGCTGTGGCCACGCTCATAAAAAGAGATTCATGGAATCAGGGCCTCTTCCCCCGCCCTCCGAACCCCACCCAGGGCCTTCCCACTGGCGTCTCCCGCTTTCTCTCTGGTTGGGCAATAGGATGAAGCAACCCGCTTGTCTGCAAGAGGCATGGACACAAGAGGGAGCCTGGGCAATGCGGTTACTGGGATGGACATCTGACTGTGTCCAGCACGCCTTCCTTGGCGAGCCCTCTCTCCACAGAGCGGGCGGCTCTCTACTCACGGCGCCCTGTCCCAGACCCAGAGCGGGCAGGTGACCGGGGCTTGAGCAGGGACAGCACACAGCCCAGACCCGTGGCCAGGCCCCAGGTCCTCCCCTGGACACTGCTGGCCGAGCGGAGAGGCTGCTCTGTGCGGCCGTGAGCTCTAAGGCCCGGCCCGTGCCAGCCCCACGTGCAGGTCTGTTCGGAGAATAAACCCAGCAAGCCGGAGGGGACCAGCGATGAAGCCTTGGTGACATCATCACTTGGGCATCTGGCGGCAGCTGCATGAACTTTCTGGCTGGGTTAGCCAACCCTGCCCCCCACCTTCCCCGCTTCCTCGCTGGCATCCTGTCTGGTGCAAACGCTGAGCTTCGGGAAGCTCGCTGCAGAGGGACACCGTGGTTTCTGGCCACGGGCAAAGGATGCCAGTCCCTTAAATGATGCCCGAACTGGCCGTTTGGAAGAGGTGTGATAAGGAGTCACCCCTCCTTTGCTTTGAGGGACTCACCGCCGCCAGTGGCACCGATAAGTAACCCAAGGCAGCCTGAGGGGAAGAAAACCCAAGTCTCCAGAGTATTTGCCCCAGGGCTGGGCTTCCCCTTACTGCCCACAAGCCTCTGATTGAAGCAGAATCGGCCCATTCTTCGGAGGGGGACGTGAAGGCGTGGGACGGAGAGTCACCCCCTGGTTCACGCTGACAGTGCAGGGTAGGCCAGCATCCAAACCCACGTCTGTCTGGCGCCTGGGCCCGCGGTTTTCCGACGGGCCATTCAGCTTCACAAGGGCAAGGGGAGATGGGCCCTCTCTCTAGAGAGGCTGGGGAAGGCCTCCACAGAGGGCGGCCTCCGACCTCCGCATCATCACGCATCTCCCGGAACTGCAGTGTCACCCTCCGTGGAGACCGGGGCGCCAGGAGGGTCCTGCTCCCAGCCAGCGCTGGAACGTGCCGACAGACACTGCTACACAGGCAGGGTGCAAAAGCGGCTTCTGGAACCATCCTTCCCGCAGCCCAGGAAGAAGGGAAGGCACACGCTGGGGGCCCCAAGACCTGGAGGAGGGGGCGGAGGCTGGGCTGCCAGGTGGGGGGATGGGATGGGTGTCCTGAGCTGCAACGCACCTCTGCGCCCCGGCACGGGTGCATCTAGGTGATCCCTAAAACGATGCAGGAGTGGAGCGAGGGGAGAGGGCTTGTTGTCAGCGTTGACAAATGGCTCTCGAGGGATGTGGATTTTCCCACAATAAATTACACACACACACACTCGGATTCCTATCTCCGACGGCCATTGTCCTGGCCGACGGCAGCTCCAGTCTGGGCGCTCACATCTGCCGGGTGCCTTTAACGGGCTCTCAGCCATGTTTTGCAGGCACAGGCCATGGAGCAGGGACACTCAGCTGATTGGCTGCCTGCCCCCATCCCCCCATCCCCCCAGCCACCCGGTTAGAAATGGCATTTTCCACTGAGGAGCCACGAGCACCAGAGAGAAGCTGGAACCCCAGGTAGAGCACAGGGATGCCAGCAGCATCTCCCAGCAGAGACAATGTGGGCTGCTCCCTTGGCAGACAGGTGCCACCCAGGGTGGGGAGCTGCAGCCCCAGGAAGGTGGCACGGGGCTTCACTGCCCGATTTTTGGTCAGTCTCTCCTGAATGCCAACCAAAAATAAAAAATAAACAAAGAAGCAAAAATCCACCAGCACCTATAGCCACTAAATATCACTCACCTTTAGAATGCAATTAAGAAAATTCTGGAGCTTTTCTCTTGGGGTCCATTTAAATACTGCAGTGATAGTTATCTGTGACATCAGTAAAACATCTGGCCTGATGTTCCATATGGGGGCCTGAAAGAAGAGAAGAAGTCCACGTGCTGGAAACGATCTTCCATCTGTGCTCATCGTTTTCTAAGGGATACCCTCCCTTCGAAGGTCCTTCTTTGGTGATATTTCTGAAACGACCCGGTGGGGTATTTCTACCAGCTCTCACCTTTGGTATTAATACCAGTACCAGCCATTCCTATCTGAAATGTCTTTTATAATTACGTAATTACATACCTCATTGACCCAATTGTTAAGCCCACAGACTGATTAAATATTAACAACCGCTTGGTTCTCGTGGTGTCATTAGTTGGAACACAACCTAGTAATCTCAGGTAACACGCGATGGTAATTACCCTTCACATCCACACACAGCTGAAAACGCAGAGCAGTTAAGCCAGATAAGGTTGCCCGGTAAAATGCACCGCTTTAAATCCTGTTTTACCTCCACCGTCTCCAGCAAGGCGCGTTTCAGCCCAGCTCAGGGCTTTTCAGCAGGGGCTGGCTGGCGGCTGGCTGGGGAGGGGGAGGTGCAGGTGCACCAAACAGATCAACCTGCATGGACCCAGCCCTCTCTAGCCACAAATCCCACTGCGCTTCAGAAGCTCTAATGGGATTTTCCCCGAAGCACTGAGATGGAGACCGGGCTTAGCTCAAGCATCCCTCATTCCAGAAAACAGCGTTGAGTCCGGCAGAGCTCGCCTTGGCCATCCCTGCAGGCCGAGGAGCTGCAGGAGACTGGGTCCTGGGACCTGGCCTGGACCAGCCCCTCGGGCTTTGAAGGGTCCTTCTGTGCTGGCCTCCTTCCAAACCGGCCTTTTCCTTCAGGCCTTCCTAACCCTTTCCGCTGGAGACCCTCAGCTTCTCCGCCCCCTTTCTTCCTCTTCCACACCCTCTGACCCCTTCCATCCAACTCTGCCCCGCCCATGGCGCCCCGAAGAGCCTCTGCCCCATGGCACCTGTGGCTGGCAGGTCAGGAGCTGACTGGGGCGGGCTTAACGAGTGCTTCAGGTGTTGGGTCCACCTAGCTCTCCAGGCTGTGGGGTGGCCTGAGCCGCTTCCCGTTTGGAGGTGCTGCAAACATCCAGTCCGGGAACAAAATCTGCAGAAGCAAAGCTTCCGCACGTGCCTTGGGCAGCCCGGCTGGCCCTCGGGGCCTCTCCCGACTTCCTTTCCCGCATGCCTCAGCCGTGCCCTCCTGGTAGATGGGTAATGGTCTGTGTCCTGCCCTGGGCTGTTGGGTGCTACTGCAGTCTCTGTTCAGACCCCAGTGCACGGCTGGTGGACACTCTGGAATGTTCCTACACCATAGCTCAGACATGGGGGAGGACAGCACGGCCTGTCCAGCTCCAGACCTGTCCAGGCTGGCTCTGCTCAGCGCGGAACACCTGCGGCCACCTCCCTTCTGACCCCAGGGTGGTGGTGCTGGAGGCTACCTGGAAGGCGAGCGCCTTGAGAAGGACTGTGACATCAAATGTAACATCCCTCTAAACACTAAGGATGGGCTGCCGTGCTCTGCTTGGCTAATAATGAACCAGCATGAATGAGAAAGCATTAGCTAATTATTGCTCAGATCACATTTAAAAAACTACCACTCTTTGCTGAACTTTGGGGAAATGTATAGAAGGATTTGGGCTCATCTTAAAGATGTACTAATGCATGGGCAGCAGGAGAAAAAAGAAGGGGCAGGTTAAGCAGAGCTGATACTGATGAAGCAACTCCACGGGGTGCAGGCGCTGGGTGTCAGCACTGGTGAGGGGCTCAGGGTCCCGCAGGCCTCATCACGATGGCCTGGTGCCCTGGTCCTCGCCTCTGACCCTGTGAACCTAATGTCCCGTGGCTTTATAAATTAAGAGTGATAAAAGAGGTTGGCATCTATATTACACGCCAGAGACCTCCTGCTTTAGGTCAGAGAGGAAAATGCAAAAAACATCTTTTTTTTTTTTTTTTTTTTTTTCCGGCCGCCTGCAGCTGGTGGGATCTTAATTCCCTGACCAGGGATTGAACCCGCACCCTCGGCAGTGAAAGCGCGGAGTCCTAACCACTGGACCGCCAGCGAATTCCCCAATCTCCTTCTTAAAAACAACATTCTTTGCAGCAAATCTGAGGTTTGTATTTAATGCCCAGCAGGGCAGAGCTGTCTAAATCCTCCAAAGCAAAACAGACTGGCAACCATCCTCCCAGGAAGAGAAGGTAGTTTTCGTTTGACAACTCATTTGCTTGATCTTAATTAGCCGCGAGGTTTTTGTTGTTGGTGGTGTTTGTTTATTTAATACCAAAGCCAGGGGAAAAGTCAGATGGAGCAACGTTACCCAACATTCAACTCTCTGGAGGAGAAACTCAAGTCATGAACGTGATTGATTTCTGTCCATTGTCTGGGGAATCGTTAAAACTAACTTTAAAATTAAGGAGACATGATCGATGGCTCCTGCTTTGCTAATTTCCTATGTGACATCTTATCTAAGGATTTGCCCCTGTAATTAGTCAGCCCCAAGGCAAATTGGGTTGTAAGCCTTTCTCCTCTTCTGACATTTCAATACAGAAGTTTCATTTTCTGCTCTATGATGTCTCAGCTACCTACCTCTTTATGCCCAGCAAAGCAGCAAACTCTTGTGCCAGCAGCCGGGCTCCTAACCAGGTCCAGCTGCCCCGATGTTTAGTCAGCGCTGTGCCCAGCATCCTGCATTGTGGCTCCTGCCTTTGTGGATTTATCATTTTTCTTCCCTATTATGAGACTGTTCCCAGGGAATGCTTTTTCGAGGCTGGCAGTAGGCATGCGGAGCCCTAGAAACCTGACAAGCCTGTCTGAGCCATGATTGAAAAAGTGGTTCGTCTTACGGCCGCAGTGGGGAAGATGCAAGAGTTTAATTGGGTCGGACTTCAGGATTCAGATCATAGTCTTCCCTGGAGGTATGCGTGGCAGGAAGCAACATTACCAAATCCAGGACCTTTCTAAAGGCTGAAATGAATCAAGTTCCAGGATCATCTGTTAATGGGAAAATGTACGAGAGCATTTGAACGTTTAATTACAATATTCTGTAACTGTTAAATCAGCAGTGACATTACAGAATGCTCTCGGTGACCAGATTACATGATGTATTTCTGTGTGAGAAGGCAACGATGCAAAATGATGTCATCGCAGGCACCTTTCCTGCTCCTTCATCGTCCCCCAAAGGGAGAAATTCAAATAGATAATTTGACTTGATTGTTTTTAATTACATCGTAAACATTTCAGAAAAAATTCGAGGATGAAGGTGAACACGAATCAGTTGGTAATAAAAATGCAGGCTCCAATTCTTCTTGGATGACAGATGAAATGAGTTTAATACATTCTTGCTCTGTGGAAAATACGGAACATTTAAAACTGCAAACAACTGAATTCAATTAGCAGACCTCGTTCAAAACAGCTTGGAGAACCGGAGGACCGGGAACTCTTATTATCCACTCACTGCAGAGGTAGGAAAGCATCATAGTTCACGGCTGATGGGAATTGGTGGGGAAACAATGTAAAATTGGCCCCTGTGTTTTTCCATCCAGCCTGAACTGGCAAGCAGATCCACTAAGAGTTTCAGCTGCTAATGTTTTCCACCCCTCACCTTTCATAAGCCCTTAATTCATCAGAAGGATAGAAAAGTGGACAAAATACTTTCAGTGTTGAAAGATGGACCGCTAACTGCATTGCTTTCAAATGCAAGTAAATCCCAACGGTGAAGTTCAATTCCGAATTTCCCTCCACTAATAAATCACAATCGGCCATTGTCGGTGGGCCGTACTCTGCTCCCCACCTCAGAAGAAACCGGTCCTGGGCTTGCTTTTTGAGTTGGTGATGCTCCCTGCTTCGGAGAAGAGAGCACATGTTTTATAGAAGGGTGGGCCTTGGCCGTGGTGTTCACGGGTTGTGTTTTTTGTTGCTTAGCCAGGCCATCACTTCCACAGCCCCGGAAACACACAAACAGCGGGCTTCACACATTTAATTGCTTCGACCTGTCTGCAGCGGGAACCCTGTTGGTCACCTGTGCCGTGGACGGTCCTTCCTCCGTTTAATTAGTTGCTAATCAAGTTTCATGAAAGAAACAGTACCTTGAACTTGAGAAGCACAGCTTACTTAGGAAACCAGAATCTTCTGCGGGTTTCCTCGACCCCCACAGCAGTACGATTCCAATGAAGACATTCAACGGAGTCTCCACATGCCTGCTTTTCATTTACCAGAAGTGGCCCTCCGATGCCCCTAGAGCCAGAGCAGGTGATCCAGTGAGAGGACACCACTCAAATGCCCATCTGGGCATCTGTTCTGGAAACCACCCGTCCCCACTTCACTCTGGGAAGGTGCGGGTTCAATGCTTCCTTTGAAGTCTCATGCTTCAGCCCCCTCTCTCTTAATTCAACATCCTGAAAACCTGCGTTGTGCATATGTTCTGAGCCTGTGGTACCTTGTCACTTGCACTTTGTATATATCACTTGATAGCATTGGTTCACAAAACCCAGCGAACTGTGCTTCTTGGGCTAGAAAGGTAGGTTTGACAGTTGAGGATTTTAGCCTTCCTTGGGGAGGTGAGAACTTCCGGACAAAGAACGTTGTCTGCCCTTCCGGTAAACAGTGAATGCTGCCCACCCCCAAGCTATCAGCTACTGCAGCTGCCCCCTGGTGGGGGGCACTCAGGAGGGTGAAGGTCAGATGCTGGCCCTAGGAAGATGCTACGAAAGGAATCATTTCAATGAGCCCAGACTCTTGCCTCTTCCCATACACAGAAAAGCACTCAAATCACTAACCTCAGATGTCTGTCCTTGTGATTAACAGTCATCTTTTGATGTTGGACTATATATATATATATTTTTTTTTTTTCCAGCAAAACCTCCTATATATCCTCCCTTACCTCTTTGGAACAGTCCCTCAGAGCGATCTCAGAGGCTGATCCCCAGGCTAGAGTCCTCAGTAAGACTCCTGAACTGGCAACTTTCAGGCTGTGCTTTTTTTTTTTCAGTCAACAAACTCACCCAGGAAGACGGGACTCCACTCCACGCCCATCTGCGTGAATCCCGAGCCTATGCGGTAGAAGCGGGCTTTGGAACGGGACGGGAGCAGCTGCTGCCAGGCCCTCGGGGTGTCCGGTCCCCCCCCCCCCGCACTGGGGGTGGGCTTGGGAGGCGGGGTGAGGGCGAGCCTGCCAGGGGGCGGACTCCGCTGTTGGCGACCCCCCAGGCCGCAGCTGCGGGTGCAGAGGGCCCACCCAGAAGTGATGAAGGCGGGAGCAGAGCCTGCTGGGGGTCTTCTGGGTTGGCTCCAGGCGGCTTCCCCCAGGCTTGACTCAAGGGTGGGCAGAAAGGGAGACTAAACAAAGAATAAGTGCTCACTGGGAGAAATGGAGGGCTGCCTCCCAGTTCGGGGCCCCGTAAAAAAGCGTGTCCCCGTCTGAGGAGGAAGCAGAGGAAGGCTCCTGCGACCTCCGCGGGAACGGGCCCACCGCGAGTGACGGCCACGTGGACCACGGGCGCACGGATTGAGAGGCGGGGCCAGAAGAGCAGAGCCTGGTGGGGGCGGGGGAGGCAGCCCCGCCCTGCATGGGAGAGAGCAGGGCTGGGGACGGGAGCGGCTCAGCTCCAAGGCCGGGGTCTCAGAGCCGGGGCGGGGGGGTGGGGGGGTCATTTCCACCCGTGTTCCCTGGACGGGACATGTTCAGGATGGCTTGGCTGTAAAACCGCGGTTATATGATAAATATTGGTTTAAAAGGGGGAAATAATACAGTCCATGGGGTGCGGGGGGCGATTTCTACATGCTTCAGATTCCACAGACTTTTCGGTGGTTGTTGATCTTATTTTTCTGGCCTTCTAAAAGAATGTCCATTTAGGCCATTTTCTCGAGGATGTTGTTGAATGTGACAAAATATTGGGATAAGCTTGCTGCCGGCCGTACGGGCACCCGTGCCAGGCCGCCCTTAGGAAACGGGCCGCTCTCACCTAGATGGGCTGCAGTTTGGACCGTAGGGCTGCCCGCTGTGAAACGTTTAGTTTTTATTTTTTTGGCCATGCCATACTGCAGGCGGGATCCAAGCCCCCCGACCGGGGATTGAACCCGCGCCCCCTGCACCGGAAGCGCGGCATCTTAACCACTGGACCGCCGGGGAAGGCCCGGGTGTGAAAGGTTTAATGCCAACCTCACAGTGCAGCGAGCCAATTCATTCTACCTGAGACTGATGTGGTCCACGCAAATCACACCTTCAGCCACAAGGCGTAGAAAGAGAGCCATTAGGCTGTTTTCCTGAAATTTGGTCAAACACGCCCACTTCAGGAGAAGTAGCTCTTTCATCTTCCCCCTCCATCAGCTTCACCACCAACTAAGTCGCAGTGGTTTTTTCCCACTAAGTTAAAAGACTATTAATGCCCAAGTATGCTTAAGTCCGGCTGAAACTGTTTTAAATTCCTTGTTAATAGTAGAAGGCCTTTCGCGATTTCTGAATGGATTACTTGTGACACTGATGGCCCTGCAGCCCCAAACTCTCCGTTATCCTCAGCAGAGAGCAAACCTTGGGTCAAGACAGCATGATTTCCTGCTACTGTCTCAACTCTTGAGCAAATCGCTTCGTTTTGGAGCCCAGAACTTTCCCTTCTGGGATTGTCAACCAGGAGGCCAATTGGTGTCCATTTTGGCAATGGATTTTATGATGGGGAAATTTTCCCAGTTGTGAGTGGACTGAAATCCCCAGTGAATCCCACCGGACCCAGAAAAGCACGAGTCCTTTGTGAAACTGGCATAAGATTGCCCTCTTCGATAATAAGGGCCCTCAGAGTTAACAAATACCACTGAGGTTATTACTTTCCGTATGAGATGATGAAGATGTTTGAAATAGTGTTTTCAGGGCACTGATGAAAATCAAAGCAAAACGAAAACATCCGATCACAGCCAATTTCCTTCTCTCCTACTGCCTCTTACTGTCAATGAAAGAGTCCTATGCTCCCGTCTATGTGCAAACGGAAAAGTACAGCTGGGCAACAGCATCTCCTGGGTAACCCCATGTGACCGGAAGTGCAGAGGATCTTCTCCGACCAGTGGTGCTCTGTGCTGGGCTGGCTTTCCAGCCGGGGGGCCCCAAGTGGGCTAGGGTGTGGGTCTCCACATGAGCTGGGCACGCACGCATGTGTGTTGATTGGGAAATCTCCCTGGAGGACCCGTGAGTAGTTCCATAAACACTTTTTTGGGCAACTTGGGACAGATTTAAGCTGCTATGAAAAGGGGAACCAGACAGATTTTATTTAAGCCAACACATGAAAATTGCGAGAGAGGGCCCTCCGAGGAATACACACAGGAGAGTGTGATTAACTAGGTGTTAACTTTGAGTGCTTTGGGCCAAGCGACAGCTGCGTGACAGACAGACTTTGTGTTCACGGCAGCACCGGGTATTGGACATGGGAGGGGGTGGGCGTTTGTTCGCATCCGTGAGAGCCTTGGTCTAATCTCAGCGTCACTCCCTGGAGATGGTGGAAGGATACAGATCGTTTTGAAGTCTAAGTGGCCCTTTCTTCGGCCACGTTCTACCCTTGTGACCCAGTTATACCGCAGCCCTGGCAAAACGGCAGAACATCTGACAGGACAGTGAGGCCAGGAGGACGAGAAGGAGGGGGTCATACCCACATCCTCAGAAAACCTGGCCCGATGTGGGCTTCTTAGCACAGGCGAGGAGAGGAGGAGAGGGCAGAGGGGAGAGGAAGGCTGTTGGTTCCAGTAGGTTCCAATGCCGTCAGAATCTGCATCTTCTTCAGAGGACCAGATTTCTGCTGCACCATTTTATTTGAATTAGGATGAGAAATGAGAGACGACTTCAAACCCAGCCCAAACCCAGAGTCAGTAGCTCTGGTCAACTGAAACTTTGGAAGAGCTTTTCAGGGTGAGCCTGGGCCAGGTGGCGATGCCTCTGGGTTCCTAAGGGACCTTCACTCTTTTCCAAAGGGTACTCAGGAGCCCCCCAGGGCATTACTGAGAAACCAAAAGGCCTTCTTAGCGGCCACAGGGCTTCAGAACTTGCCAGCATTAGTCACCCCTTTGGCTTGAGGCCACCCTTCAGAAGGCCTATAAAATGCAAATCTGGGGAGAGATGCGGTGCTCCTTCAGGCCCTGACGGCAGGGACTGGAGGGCCTGGGTTGACAGACAGCCCAGGGAGGCCACAGAGGGACAGGGAGGGTGACAAGTCTGACGGCTGTAGCAGTCTAGTTCAGATTGGGGCCTTATTGGTGGGTCATGAGATGAATTTAGTGCGAGGGAGCCAGAATTAAAAGAAGAAATTAGAACATTCAAGATGCAAAGTGCATGATTATGTAGACTGTATTATTTTTACGAAATGAAACTTTTGTACCTGTGGGCTGTGGTGCGGTACTGTCAGGCAGCAGGGGCTCAAGCTCAAGGGGTCAGACGACTTCTCCTTCCTTCACAGCGTTGCCGAGGCCTTCCCGAACGACGGCAGCCCAGCTACTGCTTAATCCGGTGAAGACATTTTGCAACCCAAAAACAATCAATAAAATGCAGCCAAACATTCCAATAACGCAAAAGTAAGTGTCCCGCTTTGCCATCTCCTGGTACCCCCTTCCTGAAGCCCCCTTCCGGGAAAACTCCTATGCATATTACAAGCACACATCGACCCCTTCTCGCCCACCCTTCCTTCCTCCTTTTTCACATGACAGCACACTGTACGTGCTCTGCATCTTGCTTCCTGCGCACAGTACAGATTTCAGCACATGAGGTGCAACTTCCATCTCTTCTCCTGCAGCACGGTATTCCGTCCCCTGGAGCACTGAAGCTTCTTTAAACCGGCTCTGACGGATACTTGAATTTGTGTTCAGTCTTATAAACAATGCTGCCCTGAACATCCTCACATATGTGTCGACTGAAAAAAACCCACAACCCTGAAGTTGAGAATTACATTTTATTTGGTGGACATACTAAGCACTTAGGCCCTGGAGAGAGGCTCTCAGATCGCTTGGAGGGACCGGAAGGGAGAAGCCAGGATATATAGGAGTTTTTGCAAAAAAAACCCAGGTCATCAGAACATCGAATGATGACTGTTAATTAAAGAAAACCAGACATCTCAAATTAATGAATTTAGCAATTTTCTGTGTATGGGAAGATGCAAGGGTCTGGGCTCACTGAAATGATTCCTTTGATATGCACCTTAGCTATCTGGGGCCGGCATGCTGGGTGTCTCCGTCCCGAATCCGCTCTGGGTGCACAGTCTGGGGCGGCTGCAGTGGCTGACAGCTTGACGGCTGCAACATCCTTTGTTTCCTGATATGGCAGGTGCCTTTCTTTGTCCACATCTGTCTGTGAACTCGTGCGGTAATAGCTATAGGCCAGATTCCTGGAAGTGGAGTTCCTGGGTCAAAACGTCTGTGCATTTTAAAAAGATTTTGATAGAAATTGTCACATTTGGCTTGTTCCATGGAGGTGGTACCAAACTATTAATCCCATTCTGCTGCCTGGACCCTAGACCCAGGCTCACCACTACCCTACGGCACCCCACTGGGCCTTTCCTTTCATCATCAAAAAGTTCCTCATGCCGTGTCTTGACGTGGCACTGCTGCCCTCGTGCTGGCCCTACCCACCCTTTACTTCAAGAAAGAATAAACACCATTCAAAGGACTTAAGTCTTCCTGGATATTTCAACTTTCCTTAGTTGTAACCATTGTCAAAAAGGCTTGGTTCAATGAATGTCTTAGGAAAAATTTAACTGCTTTAATTTGGATGAGACTGGGAAAAGGCAGTGTATTAGTTTCATAAGAGCACACACTTAGCAATGACTTCCGGAAATAGCCAGAGCTTAGGGAGGGTCCTGCAGCTCGTATGTTTGAGCCCCTGGATCTCCTCCGGGGCCAGATTTTTGTGGTAAGGTCTGCATGACAACTCAGGCAATAATCAGATCAAGTTCATGGCTGTTTCTGCAAATGCCCTTAGAACACCTGGTGGGCGGTCTCTTTGCCACACCTGACTGGAGATTAAATTCCTACTTAATGACAGAAGGTAAAATCTTTCATTTTTTTGAGTAGCACTTAGTGGCTGATTTATCAAAACATGATCTATTGTGATGCTAACCACTTGCAGTTTTGTTTGTGGAATGTACTGAAAGAGGCAAGTACTGCCATCCTATTACAGGTGAATTCTTTATGGCTAAGCTGACCAAGGCGTGGTGGGCAATTTTGAACATGTGAGCAAGTTTCACTGAAAAAAAAAAAAAATCCCAAACCTGTTTAGCTTCACATCAAAATCAGAACAAGTGTCACATTTGGTCTCCTTCAGTAGACCCTGGATCTTCTCCTAGGGTTAAGGCAACACATTGAAACATTCTCACACTTCAGAGCACGGAAGATGTGATGTACTACTTAGCTAACATCCTAAACACAAGTTTAAAATATGCTTGCAAAACCAAGGTTATAGTTTTATTATGGGGACAACCATGACCATGACCAAATATGGGATACAATAAACATTTCACCTCCAAAAGGAGCATCCCTGGAGAGGTGAATATGGTTCAGATATGTATTGGACCCCAAGTCCAGATAAGCTGCTGACTGCCTGACGTTAGGCAAGTCCATATAAAGTTGAAGCTAAATACCTGTTAAATCCCAGTTCATCCTTACCGGGGCCCTTTCCTCCGAGCTCAGCACGAAGGGGAGATTCTACAGAATGTGTACCTAACAAAACACGTCAGCAGCTTGAATGGAGCAAACTGGTCCAGATCTGAGAATTCCAGTAAATAAATGGAGCTGAGCATTTATTGCCAATGATCATGTCACTGGGGCCACAGAAAACTGGAGCGGGGCAGCTGGGGGGTGGGAAGGAGCATGGAGCCAGGGAAGACAGTGGAATGCACGCAGGTTGGATTATTTATGGCGTGCTGATGGACAGACAACTTTCCATATGAGAGGAACGGTCAAGCTCCAGCAGGAACAGGTCCAGAGAAAGAGAGAGAAACGAAAGGGGTCATGAATAAAAGTGACAGCTAATGAAACAATACAAATCTAAAATGCTGTAACTTTCAGAAATAATTTAGGGCCAAAAGAAAAAGAAAAAAAAAACCCAAAAAACCCCCTCATTTTTCTGGCTCTGGGACAACTTGCCGAGAAGCGAAAGACATGAAGTGAAATGGACGTGCTGCATTTAAGACCAAATCTGCCTCTGTGCCTTCCTAGCTCTAAGGTGGGGAGCTCCTGAAGCTGGATTTATTCATAGAAAGGGAAAGGGACAATTTCATGTGTTTTTTGCTCACGTATCTATTTTTTCAACAAATATTGTACACTGTTCCTTGTCAGGGGCTGGATCCTCTGGGGCTATGTGCTGAGCAAAGACACAGTCCCTGCCCTCAAAAGGCTTATGGTCCAGTGTGGGAAACAGACAAGCCCACTGTGAGGTTCAGGACACTGGGGCGGGCGCTGTGACCAGGGCCAGCAGAGGCCGCGGAGGGCAGCCCCGGGGAGGGATTCGTGGCCCACAGTGGAACTGAGAACAGAGATCATCTAGTGAAGTTTACCTCCTGTATTGACTAAGTAGACGCCAAACCTCCATGTGATCCCAACCCCAGTTTATTTAAAAATTAAAATACACTTTTTATGCAAAGATGCAAATGTCTGTGGTTCTCCGCAGAGGTTTTATCCTTGAATTCTGGACGTGAGGCCGACCTGAGCTGTTTTGTTACCCTTTTACGGCATCACATACCTCTTCTTGCAAGTCTGCCCAAAGGTATAATAAATAACAGCCCCCAGTTACTCCGTGGCCCAAGTGTGCCCCACGCTCTATTTGTGTGGCGTCGACCATTCACAACAGATGCTTTGGTGGGGGGGTGTCACGGCTCCCATCTTACCGGTGGGAGAATGGGGCCTCGAAAGGCAACTCACGGGCAGTAAGCCTCACAGCACCTCCTTGTACACGTCACTGCCTGTGGGTCACCTACGTAGGCTGGGACGTCTGCGTCCACGGAAGGACTGGCAAGCAAGACCCCCCGGGGAATCAACTTGAGCTGTTCCCGAAGTTCTTTAGCTGAACGATTCCCTTTTATCCAACCTCCCCAGTCGGAGTCCCTTTTCGCAGCATTCCCACTGAAGAAGCGTCGTCGTTAAGGACCAGAAACTCCCTGACCTAGGTGGCACTGGGCTGCTCCTGGAGAAACGCAGGGAGCGTCCTGAGAAGGGGACCCAGGCAGAGCGCTTCGTGAAGAGCCAACTGCATCTCCCCAGCTTTGCTCTTGGCCCATCCTAACCCTCTATTTCTTTCCAGAGGCTACCTGAGCCCTTGCTGTCTTGTTCTCACTGCAAGAATATGGGATTAAACATGGGCCACAGGCGAGAGTCCTCGCAACCTCGGGGACTTCGGACTCTCCTCTACGTGCGGGGTGGATGCACTCTGCCCCCCACACCTTTGTCTCCAACCGGACCCGCTCCTCTGCCCGAGGCCTTCTTGGCCAGTATTTCAGAAACACTGCTTAGCATCTGAAGACAGAGGGGTCTAAGAAGCACTTTAGAGTTTAAGTCAAGTTTCATGGTTTGAACTCAAGTAGCATTCGTGGTAGCTCTCATTTGTTAGTGTCTCCGAGACCACTCTTCCCAAAACAAACTAGATGCTGCGCTGAATGGTAAAGCTGTCCCGTGACTAGCCGAGTTCTAAAAATACTCACACAGTGGAGGTCTGATAGCATCTCTCTGAGATCGGGTGCAGTGTGATCGACGGATGAACCACAGCAGAATCTTCACGAGATTTCTATCCCACCTTCTTATTCTCAAATTTATAAAACTATTTGCAAAAAAGCCAAGGATTGAGTTTTCCTTTTTTTGCGCTATTTGAACCAAATTGTACTTATGAACACTTGGTTTTAAAACGAGACATTCAGAAAGATGATTTAAGACCCGCTAGCTCATCAGTTAGAACTTAGGTCTTCCTCCGTTTAGGTAACTTCCTTTAACACAGAAAAATGTTATGACGATGCCCGGGCCCAGCTTCAGGAACAGGGCTGGCCACGTGCACGGCGCTTTCAACCAAAGCCCGGGATCCCAGTGGCTTGAAGTGTTCAGACTCCCGCATTCCGAGAGAACGATTTTGCAGCCAGGACGGCCAGAAACTTCAAATGGCAACATTTCTGATTCGAGGTAATTTCCCAAGAATTTAACAGGCAATCATTTACTCCTGACTTTCAAAGAGGACCCGGGCTTGAAAGGCACAGTTGCATCTAAAATTGATCAGCCAGTGACAGCCCTCTGAAGTTACTGGGGAAGAGGAAAGGCTGCTGAGACACCTGACATCTGGGCTGAACTACCCAGTTCACTCTCCAGGTTGTAAATTTTCTGACTCAAAAGACTTTTTGAAAATAACTTTTTAACAAAAAAGTGGTTTTTCTATTAGCTGAAGTACTGAGAAATGGCTGATGACTTTGACGGGAACACTACAGGTATCAGACTTATAGCATCTAAGCTTCAACGGATGTGCACTTAAGAAAATGAATTAAAAAAAATCAAAGTCCTGAAAACACGGACTTCCAGTTATGACGGATGAGAACCTTGTTTAAGGTGCTGCTCTACGGCATATTCAAACAAACTAGAGAATCTGATGAAGATCAACAATAGGCCAGGGCTGAGACAGAAATGATTTTGTCACCTGGACATTTACCACATTTGTCGACCTACTTAAACAGAAAACATGTGAACAAAAGGACACATACACGCACACAGACAGGAAATAACTCAAACACGTGTTTTTACTAAAAACCGTACTTGAAGAATAGCCTATAATACTCTACATTTCAATCTGCAAATTTATCTTTTTATTGAATCTGAAATAAAGTCTCAGATACTAACAGGACATAGAATTTTAAAATAAAACTGCATTATGTTAGAAAAATATGCATCAAGGGCATATGTACACATATATGTGTGTGTGTATATATATATATTTGTTTGTTTGTTTGTTTCTTTTGCGGTACGCCGGCCTCTCACTGGCCTCTCCCGTCGCGGAGCACAGCTCCGGACACGCAGGCTCAGCGGCCATGGCTCACGGGCCCAGCCGCTCCGCGGCATGTGGGATCCTCCCAGACCGGGGCACGAACCCGTGTCCCCTGCATTGGCAGGCGGACTCTGAACCACCGCGCCACCAGGGGAGCCCCAGACATATATATTTCATAATAAAATAAAACTGTACAAACTCACTGCGCTCATTAAAGCTGATCCTAACCTGCTTGATTTTTGGTATTAAGCACCACCATGGAACAGAGGAAGCGGAGAGAAAACCTCCCCTTACCCCCCGGCTCCCTGCCTCATTTTCCGGTCTCGCTGGAAGGTTCGATGACTCCCTGGCTGGACAGCGTGCTGAGAACCGTCCAGAGTTTCAGAGGGTCCTCGCACTTGTGGCGCTCTTCCCAATGCAGGAGCAGCTCTTCCTTCCTTCCCAGCATCTGTGCACAAAGGACGCAGCGAAAGCCAGGCCGAGGCGGGGAGAGGGCAGCGTCGGGGCCAGGACCCTCGGGGCCCTGGGGGTGTCCTCCGGGCTCACTGGGTCCTGGCTGGGCTCCTTCACGTTTCGCAAGTATCTCCACCTCATTCTGATGACGGAGGTAGAGTTGCTTTTTCAGTCTGGGGACTGCACAGAGCTCCCCGTCCAAGGGACGGTGCTTAAGCTGCTTTCTTCTCTCAGGATGTTTCCATAAAGGAGCAGCCTGTTGAACCAGTTCTCCCTGAGCTCCCCTGCTTCCTGGGGAGGGTGAGAGCTCCTCTTGCAACTGGCCCTGGATTTCCTCTCCGTGAACGTAAAGCAGGTGGAACTTGATTTCAGCAAAAGACTGGGCAGTGATCTGACAGCGGCCACATCTGATCTGGAATTTGACCTCATCAGCCTGGTTTAGAAGGAGGTCTTCTTCCAGGCTGGACTTGGTCTCCCTGGAAAGGGGGGAAAGAGTCTGTATCAGATCTCATGGAAGAATACAAGCGGAACTTCTCCTTACAGCTCCTGGCCTTCGGGGATCTCAGACACACTCACCGAGGAGGGGCCGAAGGAGGGGCAAGCAGAGAGCGCGTGGGAGGCAGAGGCCACGGTGAAGGCCAAGGTCAGTGCTGCCTGGGGCCTCACACTTCCCACGCCCGCAGGGTCCACTTCGGAAGGAGGCTCCCCCGGGAGCCACCTGTTCTTTGGTTACCATGGCAACAGACGTGAGCACCAGGAGAGCGGCAGGAACTCGCTGGGTCCAGCTGAGGCGACTGTCCCCCCGCCCCCCGGGCCCTCCTTCTCCCTGAGCACCCAGTGCAGGCTGGACACCTTAGCTAAAACTCAGCATGGACTCCGTTCAACAATTAAGAAGTGAGGTTTCTTTGGGGAGGCCGCTATGTACCTCAGGAAAAGGGGCAGAAATGCCTACAGAGACACAGAGAAACCCCCAGAAAGGCCGGGAGGAAACAAGACAGGCGTAACTTATTTTTAATGAATATGACAGACCAAGCTGAAATTGAACAGAAAGGATTTAGAACCATTAGGACAACTGGGAACGGTCAGGGGCCGAGGATCTAAAGTGCTGGAAAATGTTTAAGTTTCACGGTGCCGACGAGCATTCTCTTCAGCGCAACCTCCGCCCCATCACCTAGAGCAAGGTGGACAGACCAGGGCGTTTCCCTGGTTTACTCCAACTCTCAGACCCGCCTGGCAGTCTTTCAGATTACTCAGCTGGCTCGTTTACGGTGCTGGGAAGCAGCGCTGAACAGACAAGGACACAGGAGACGGCAAACCCGGCCTGACGGGGAAACAGGGCAAGTGCTGCGCCTCGGGCCCGCACCCGGGGGCTGGTCCGTGTGGCAGAGCCGCGCTGAGTCCCCGCCACCTGCCACGCCGTGTTCTGGGCTAAATGGTGCTCTTTGGGTATACATTCTGTGGCCAAGAGTTTGGAGAACATTACTTCTCGGAAGCACCAGAACTATAGACACTAAGTTACTCTTTCATATTTCAGATGCAAAATTAATCTCTTGCCCAACTGTCCCCAGCGTCCCTCAAAGGGACCTCTGTGTCCTGGCTCGTAGAAGGCGGAGTCATCAAAAATCACTAATGATCAGAGACCAGAGAGGAATGCGGCCACTCTTCACAGAACAGGGGGAAGAGGTGGCAGCTCCCTTATGAAATCTTAACCTCGGGGAGGGTCTTCCAAACCCACCTTGCCACATGTGGAATCTGGCCCTGACCTCAAATCTGAAGCATCCCCACACTCACCTGTCCACCGGTCCCTCCATCCCTCGGGCAGTCTGCTCCCTGGTCCTCAGCAAGTCCCCCGGCTGCGGCTGCGGCTCGCAGGGGGAGGGCTCGGTGCTGACGGCCACCCCGTGCACCTCTTTCAGGTGGCCGAAGTAGACTCTGACGTGGCCGAACACCTTCGCGCAGAATTCGCAGCACACGAGCCTCCTGGGCCGGGAGTCGCCGTGATGCAGCCGCACGTGTGCGCTCAGGCTGCCCGGCCGCACGTAGGCTTTGCGGCAGAGCCGGCAGCTGTAGGGCCGTCTGTCGCTGTGCGTGTTGGCGCGCTCGCGGAGGTGCTGCTTGGGCTGGAAGGCGTGCTCGCACACGTGGCATCCGTGCGAAGGCTTCTTGAGGCCGGGGAACCCATTTCTAAAGGCCGAGCCGGGCTTCGGGGAGGGGCCGTCGTCCTGCCTGCAGCCCAGATGCTTGGGGGCGGCGAGGGAGTGATTGAACGACGCGTGCTCCCGGCTGCCGGGCGCCGGGGGCTGTAGCGTGGCCGCGGGCGAGGCCAGGGCAGCCAGGGCCGGCAGGACCAGGACAGGTTTGGGCATGATGCTGCGGTATTTTTTCACAGCCCCAGGTTTCTGGTCCCTGGATTCCTGGGGCTCGGCTTTGGCTCTTTCTTTGCCATCTTTACACTTATTACTGACACATTTCCTCCTTTTACCCTGAAATGTCAGAAGTTCATCCGGGACCTTCCGTTTTCTTCCTCTTGTCTTGGCTGCCCCGCCGTTCGGTTTTGTTTTGTGGTTGAGGTCGGCTTTGGTGGCCGGACAGTAGGCCCTGTCGCAGGGGCTCTGCCACGACGCCTGTGGGGCAGGTGCCCTGTCGGCCACCTGGGGGGCCGAACAGAAGCCCTCCGGGATGGACGAGGTCTTATCACCGGCTGCCCTGAGCCCAGGGAGAGAAACATGCGCAACGTTCACAGCTGCTCCGCCTTTGTAAACTTGCGACGCCCTCGCTCTTGAGTAGGGCAGGATGGGCAGTTTACCTCTGGGGATGGAAGGGACCACCTGAACCGCGTTTCCAATAACGCCTGGCGACAAATGGGTCGCGGCCCTGGCAGGGTCGACCTGTTCTCTAAGTTCTCCCCTGGCGACAGCAGGCTTCCTGGAGGGCTTCTTGCCTGCAACGCCTGCTCTCCCTGAACTCTTCGGGAGGCCCCGCTCGGCAGAGGGCTCCTCCAGTGTGGACAGCGCTGGGGCGGCGGGAGGGTCCCGACCTCCGTGGTCGCTGGTCCCTGGGGGCCCAGGGTCTCCACGGCCACCCCCACTGGTCAGTGAGGCCGGGGCCTGGCCGGGTGCCAGCGCTGGCTTGGGTGGGCTGGGCTTGTGCGGGGCCTCGGGATGCTCAGGCAGGGGAGGGGCCGCTTGGGTTTGGGCGGGAGCTTGGCTACAGCCCCTGTCGGAGGAGCTGCACCCCGGTTTCTTTCTGGCTCCTTTGCTATGTCCTGGGCGTTGGTACCGGGGGATGGGCAGCTTCAGGTTCTTGGGCAGAGGCAGTCTGGGTTTCTGGAGTGGCTGAGCCGAGGCGACGTGTGGCAGAGCAACGAGAGAGAAGGTCCCTTCCTGGCCGGCCACCTGCATCAGCGCGTAATTCTGGGGGGGCATCCCCAGGGCCTTCGAGCCGAGGGAGGGGCCTGGATGCGCGTGGTCAGAGAGGGAGGGCGCCGGGCCCGGGACCACTCTGGGCGCCAGGACTCGGGGTGCAAGTTTTGGAGCGATGGTTCTAAACTGACTCTTACCCTGCAGACCCTTCCCACCCTGAATCGTTCCAGGAGGGCTGTTTGATTCACCTGCAAGGACAATGCAGCATAAAAAGTCACGCTGGTGTCACATAAGCATCTTACCATTCCCTCTGCCTGGAAGCATCCCTAGACCCAGCCCTGCCCTTGGGGGCAAACCCCGTGTTCCTCAAGACCCAGCCTGAAGGTCAGCTCCTGCCCACCCTCCCAGGACTGATGATTCACCACTCTCCACGGTAATTTATCTGTTTATGCATCTCTACGACTAAACACAGAGCTTCCTGAGAGCTGGGGCTTCCCCCTCCTTGTATTCCACAAGTCCATCCTCTCCACTGGCCTAATTCTGCCAGGGCGACCCCACCCCTCCCCCAAGCTCCCGGGCTGCCCACCCTCTGGCATGTTCTGCCTTGTACTCTATTTCTTTCATATAAATGTCTTGCTTTCCCTATTAAGCTCTGTGAGCGTGAAGCCCGTATTGGATCTGCCTTGCTATTTCCCACTGTATCTTTGGTACGAAACAAATGTTTCTTGTATCAAACTTCTTTTTCACTCAATTTCAGGATACACAGTTTGACCCACTGGCAGCCAATTCGTTCTGCACAGTGGATGAATTCCAGCCTGAATGCTGGCTTGGTGGCTGTTTTCCCGTGTGACTTGTGGATTTCTTCTCATACCTTCCAAACTGTTTATGTGTGCTTTTGCAATTAAATCACCGGTATTAAAAAAGCTGACGTGACACCTTACAAGCATGTTGGAAGAAAAACAAAAAGATACACAGTGATAAGATACAGAGACAACATAAAAAATACATGAATCACACAAAAAGCCCCTTCCAGGACACCAAGAGGAACAACTTTAACTGACAGACTAACACTTCACATTCCCCAGATTTATTAGGCTGACGGAACAGCAGTGATTACTGCTCTGAGGGACAATTAAGGAAACAGTTCTTGCTTCTCAGGGCTGATTCACTGATTTGATCCCCTGAGGCCTCAAGCTCCGAAGGCCTGGCTGCAGAGGAGCTTCCCATTTCTAAGTACCTCGTGTTAGTCAAGCTTCACTTCAACGCGCGTTTACCAGGTACCTACACTATTCTAGACAGTGGATGTGGCAGGCCCGTGAGTCCTCTTCTGAAACCACTGTGGCCAGATGTATTTTGGAATTTACACTTTCAAATTTTAGGAAAGTAGTAAGAGGCTCATGCCAGATGTTACATAACACCCAGCAGTCTGCAGAATACCCCTAGTTAAACCTAGTACCACCTCTGGAGTAACACATGAGTATTCACAAGGGGGAACCTAGTACCTAGTACCACCTCTGGAGTAACACATGAGTATTCACAAGGGGGAAAAACATGAAGGTTTTTAAAGGGTCTTATTTCAGTTCAGTCTTTGCCTCTGAATGAGCTTTGGTGCCCAGCGTTTGATAACATCTTCTGCTTTCAGAGCCTGTTGGGTTTTGGAGTCACAGGGACTGAAGAACTATTCCTTTAGGGGCCGCCAAGGATCTAGAGATGAATGGATACAATTGCTGCCTTAGGTAGCTGGCAATCTGGTAAAGCAGACAAATGAACATTAAAAAAAAATCAACCTTGATTTTCACGTCTACAGTTAGTGAAGTGGCAATTTTAGCAGAAAATTGATGTTTTCAGCAAAAATGACACTCTGCGAGTAAACAAATAGTAGCACAGTAGGAATAAGGTTGAAATATATCCTGACTGACCAATTTACTTTGGTAGCTTACATTAGAGGAAGAGGGAAAAAGAGTCGTGTTACGGTCTGGGGGCATCAGACAAGGATAATTATGTCATCTGTTGTTTTTCCCTTTTGGCTTTGCTACCATGAAGTTCACGGGTAAACTGACGGGTCGATCACCTCACAACAGTCACCCAAATTGATATGCTACATTTGCCTCATCTCCCTGCATAATTTAATTCATTTTTTACTTCTACGTTCACAGCCTTTAAATTTAAACGTCTTTCATGTTAAGCCTCATCTCATCTTTCTGCAAGAAGTACTGACGTAAGTTGTACGTATTGATAAATATACTAAATCAGAACTGGTGAAAGTTTGCAGAGAGCTTAAAAGTATTGAAAGCTTTTGGTTGCCTAGGGACAAGGCTTATTAAATAATTCCACTAACAATCACAATGGTCTTTGCATCTACACAACCTATCGGGGGTGAGGGAGGGAAAAAAGAAGAAACATTGGGTGATTTCTGTCTAGGCCATACTCCTAAGTGATCGAGCACACAATATTTATAGCGAGAAGAGCTGGAAGAAAGGCTATGCTGGCCTTAATTAGCCGCAAGTCCTCTTGAAATAGTACGTGACAGTAACGCATCGCAGCACAAGACACGTCACTTGTCTTGCTCAAGTCTGTGCAGTCGGCTCTTCGTCCCCGAGCCAGAGCCCAAGTCCTCGCAGGGGCCTCCAGGGCCTGGCGCCCTCGGCTCCTGGGAGCCCTCTGACCCGCACCGCCTCCAGGCACGCCAACCGCCCCCCCGGGGCTGGTCCTCGCCCGCGCTCTCACCACCCTGACTGCTTCCCTAGGTGACCGCCGGTACCTGCTGCAGCATTCCCTTCAAGTTTTGTTCAAACGGCCTCTTCATGATGAACTCTTCCCTGAGCGCCTCAGTAACCTGTACCCCATTCTGAGCTCCCTGCCCCGCCTTCCTGTTTTAATTTTCTCCCGTACACGTGCTCACGGACTTCATTATGGTCCGCAGCCCCCCCACCCCTGGAGTGAATTTCTCGAGGGAGGGGAGTTTATCTGCCTCTTCAGGGCCTGGAACAGGGTTAGGCATGGGCTCAGAAATCTGATAATTATTTGTTTAATTTGTAAGTGGTATTTGTGATAAAGTGACCAGTGGCTGAAAGAAAAAAAAAAAAAACATAACTTAAAAGCAAGCTTGAACAATGCCAAATTACTTTGAAAATTTGCCCACTGCCAGCATAAGGAAATGGGTTTGCACCATGATTTAAAAACAAACAAACAAACGAAAAACCAAACCAAACAACAACAAAACCTTTTGAGATAAAGGGGAGAGGTGAGGCCAACTGACGAACCACCTGAGGAACTAACAAGAGAGACAGTAAGTGACGCTGTTGGGACGTGAACCCCACAAATAGTGGCAGAAACAAGCAAGCTCTGGAGTAGACGTCGCTTTAAAGAAAACAGACACGCGAGGAGGGAAAAAGACGGGGATTAGAGTGAAGAGAGGAGGAACAGCTAGAAACAGAAAACTGACCCTCAGAGGCAGAGAATGGCGACGCCAGCACAATGAGGAGCAGAAATAACAAAGAAGAGAAGATGCAGCTGAAGCAACAAGCGGTGGTCAAGGTCACGTCAAGGTCCCCAAAGACTTCCACTGGGAAGGGGCTTCCTAGGTTTTATGACCAAGTGTAAGGAAGCAACCTTCTGACAGTTAAAGGTTTCCAGCAATGAAACCAACTATCTTTATTGAGCCATTCCAAAGGCGAGAGAGGGAGCTAATTACGATACATGTAAAGTGGATGTGCTTCGGCCTTCCTTGGTGGCCGATGCAGGGGACACGGGTTCGTGCCCCGGTCCGGGAAGATCCCACATGACGCGGAGCGGCTGGGCCCGTGAGCCATGGCCGCTGAGCCTGCACATCCAGAGCCTGTGCTCCGCAACGGGAGAGGCCACAGCAGTGAGAGGCCCGCGTACCGCAAAAAAAAAAAAAAGTGGATGTGCTTCAACTGATCTTCAAGAGTTCGTCCATTACAGTGGAAATAAAATCACACACAAAGAGCAATGGCAGTCAAAAGAAAAGGAGGCCGACCGTGGTCCAGGAGCACAGGAAACTCTTTAGGGTAACCAGCTGTCCCGGCAACAGAGAACACTGATCAGTGAGCAGCCTGGTGGCCTGAGACCACAGGGCCCTGGGTGAGAAGTACAGGGCCCGCCGCACAGAGTCATCCTTCAGTTCCCTGCAATTCAAAGAAGTGGGTGCTGGCGTAGAAGAGCGTATCAACTGGCTTCATGATCACTAACCACAAGCTAGTCACGAGAAGTCTGTGGGGTGAAAAGACAAGGCCTTGCACAGTAAGCTAACTTGCTCATGCCTGCCCGGATCTGTTGGGGATTACATACAAGGGTGGGGTCTTCACGAAGGTGGTGCTGAGTCCCACCTCCCAGAATCATTAATGATGCAGTGATAGGGAATGAAACGATGCATCAGAAGAAAAGCAAGGCAGGAGAAAGACGGCGAGGCCACAAAAATAGAAGGAAAGAAGAACCCCTAGGAATTACTAAAACGTCCAGCAACAGGGTACTAATACAATACTCATCCAACCATACAACGGAATACTGTGCCACAGTGGAAAAGAAGAATGAGTTAGACTGACATGGAACACTCTCCAAGATGTGAGGTTTACCATATGCTATCACTTGGATTTAAAAAAAAAAGCAGTGAGAAACACACACAGATCTACTCCTGTATACACACAGAATCTCTCTCTAAGGAAACTAAGGAAACTGGCCTTAGTGTGGCCTTCGGGGTGGAGCCACCGGGGGAAGTACAGGTCGGGGTGGGATGCATGTGTGTCTCCCACTGAATGCTCTCGGGGCCTGGCACACAGGAGGTACTTACAAATATTTTTTGAATGAATAAAAGGAAAACGAAAGTTTCCCTTTTGGATCCGTTTTGCAAAAGGTTATCCGTGGGGATATCTGTGATGGGTAAGTGTGCGTCCGTACGTAAATGACTGTGTCCAGATGACACCTTGAGAGCATCTCGGGTTTTTACTTTCCTTGCCTACTTAATGATAAGAATTGCTAATGATAAGGGAAGTAATCGAATCGTCTGACAGGCAGTTCATCACTACCCCCCAAGGTTCAGCCCTGAGAAGCATGAGAGCTCATCCCCGAAGGACAACCGCAGTCCTGAGAACTGTTCCTCCCAACACTGGCTCTTTAAAATAAAGCAGGGCCGTCTGCAATAGAGGTCAGTTATGCTACAATAACTACAGGGGTTTTCTTTTCTTTTTCTTTTTAAAGAGGTTTGATCAATAGGAGTGTTTAGAGAAACTGCAAATGCCATTAAGTTTTTTAAAACACTGAGCTGTCTGATTGTGGGAAGGCTTTCTTGGCCATGTAGTTGCAACAGTGGTTTACTCCACGACACATTTACAAGGCCTGTCCCAGATGGTGTGATCTAAACCCCGTCACCTGTCACCTACTGACTTACAGATTTCACAGAACTGTGCACTAAATGGTAAGTCGAAATTTCTACTGACATTCATCATTTCTGGAAATCCTGCGGAATTACCCATAACACAGTTAGACCCACAGGACTCTCAGGCACTAAACATGGACTTTTCTAAACTGAAAACATAAAAGCCTCACTCAGTAAAATTAATTTTTGCACAGTTCTACGATGCAAATAGTATTAGGATTTTAAATGTGGACTGTTTTTAATATGTTAAGCATATTGAACAATTATTTTGAAGAGTGACATTTACAGTTGGTGAGAATTTGATCTAACTGTGGATTAAAGGAAAACGAGGAGGCAATGAGTCCTTATTATGGTCTAGAATCTATGCTGGTCTTTTAATTGAATCCTTATGCAAACTCTGCAAATAAACATTATTGTCCCCTTTTACAGATGAGGCAAAAAGAGGCTTGAGGAAGTTAATTACATGCCAAAATCCACACAACCCAGGTCCGTCCCATTCCAATGCAAAGCAGTGACCTTCCTTCCTCTCCTTCATCCTCCCCTCAAAAGGGAGAAAATTCTTTACAAAATTGCCCTAATTAGCTCCAAAATATAATTTTTATCTCTGGATTTTAAGGAGAAGAAAAAAATTTGAAATAGCAATGGCTTGTCATATCTCCAAACTTCAATTACCATCAAATGATTCTTTCCAACAGCCCACTTATTAGAGAACTGATGAAAAGGTAATAGTCACCTGAAGGTAAAAGCAGATATTCAAAGCTGAGTTTCCCACTTCCTATCCACAGGGTTCTGACAAACCCAGAAAGGCGGCCAGGTATCTGTCCGGAGAAAGCACCGTGTGCGTCCCCCTCCATCTCCTCCAGAGCCCGGGGCTGGTGCGTGTCAGCTGCCCTGCCAGGCGGCGGATGGAAGCCGAGGGCCCAGTGGCACCGCGCGCCCGCATCTGAGCCAGCCCCCTCTAACTGTGCCACAACGTGGCCCCGCACACCGTGTTAAGAGACAGGAACACGGGGCGGGTGACTGTCCAAGAGCCGCAAGCAGCTCACTTCCTGATTCCCACCGGCATGAACCGAGGCCCGCAGCGCTGCTTCTGAACAGAGTTCTTCCCACCCGACCCTTGGCTGGTTCGGGCACGTCTGCCCCTCATTCCACCTGCGGGGACCCGAGGGCCCGCGGCTAAGCCGGAGCGGAGGTGGAGAGAGGGGGCCCCCCGCTCTTGACGCAGTCCCTGGCTCCAGGCTCAGAGCGAAAGTGTTGCCAAGTCTTGGCCACGAAAAAGCCAAAACTTTTAGGACTTGTTTAGGTTTTAACGTTATTGAACTGAAAAACCCTATCTTCAATTTTATTGGTTGGCATCCCTGTCCTCCCTCCCACTTGGCTTTCCAATAATAAGTTCCAGTTGGGGTTCAAACTGTTTCCCAGGATGGTCTCTGGTTAGAACAAGCATGGTAAAACCCCGGAGAAATCTGAGATGAAAGAAACGTCTCAGAACACAAGGCAGCTCAACTTAATTCTGTTGAAAAACCTACAAACACGTGGAGCCATCGCCCACCCGTTCCCCCGCATGTCCCGGCTCTGCGGCGCCATCTACAGGGCTGTACTGAGTGCTGGCGGGAGAGATGGTACCGTAAAGCGCGCTGGCAACACAGGCACACGGGTGCTTTGTGTCCAAGGACTCGGGAAGCCAATCATCACTCCAGTCCACACATCTTCAGCACTCAGCACGCCTAGAGTCATTCTACTAGGAGCCCAAGTTCAGGAAATCTGACACTGTACAAAGGAAGCGAGCATGTTCCCAATTTACGTGTCAGGTGCTGTGCAAAATACTTCGCGCGCGTTATGTCCTTTAATCCCCACGACGCGCTGGGTCAGGAGTTACTGTTATGTGCATTTTACAGATGAAGATTTTGCAGCCAGCGGGTAACAGGCTGGAACTCAAGCCTTGGCCCGCGTGACTCCAAAGGCTCTTCCCAGGTCTACCTGCTGCCTGGAAGCTATTACGCATGGTGACAGTCACCATCACAGTCTCTAGTGGTAAGATCACGGGTTTGGGGGTTCAGACAGATGTGGGTTCAACTCCTGTCTCTGTCTCGTGGTTTGGGAGAGTCACTCAGCCTGAATGTTCCCCTTTATGAAATGGGCATAATAGTATCTGGTCGCTGTCAGGATTAAATGAAGAAAGTATGCATTAAACGTGCCAGGGTAGTGCTTACCACATGTTAGATTCTCAGCAGTTTCCTACCTTCTCTTGCCAAGAAGTACGAAGCTCCTGACATTTATTTTTGGTGGGAGGAAAAAACGCACAAATCTTGACCGTGAATCATACGGCAGCAGCACTGAACCCTTAAACGGGTATTTCTTTTTTAAGAGGTAAATCAAGGAAAGCGGGAAGAAATAACTATTACTTGTGAACGATGCTCCCCATAAACCTGTAAAGCACTTCTCTCTGACAGCTCACTTATTACATCTGATCCAGCCTATCAGGCTCTCTTCCCCTGCCCCGCCCCCCAATTTTTGCATCCAGTTGACAAAGTGCTAAGCAGATGAACAGTTCTAGTGAATAGGAGTGAACATACGTGCATTGTAAAGGGCTGTTTTCTGGGGACACCCTCTCCTCTTTTGTTTATACTGAGCATTGATGCTAACTGCTGTTGTTCTCCAGCTTAGCAGGGGACAAAACTCCCCTGGTGGCCCTTCAGGGGATGGGGGTAAGCCCAGGTCTCAGGGGTCCTGGGAGGGACGGGCTCTAGAGTGGGACTAGCGACTCTGGCCACATCTCAGGAGGACGGTGAGAGCAATGGCCACGGGGTTTCTCAATTCGGAAGAGAAAATATGGGGACTCTCAGAGGGTGGGTCAGGGCAACCAGAACTTTGACAGCACTTGTAGATTTCAGTATGCTGCGGTGGTGGTGGGGGATCATTAAGAAGTAAGTTTAAGATAGCTTGTTTATAGAAAGAAAAGTCTAGCATCCAAAGAGGGTCTGTAGCCCATAAAATTGAACAAATTAGATATGTGAATATGTCACGAAGCATGGGGAAACAAGCACTCTTTATGAACAAATTTAAAAGCCAGTTACCTAAACATTAACGGCAATAAAAGAAAAAAAATTACACAATGTGGTTTTTGTTCAATTCTAGTAGCTAATTATTCTTTTTGGGTCATATAATTAATGTCCCAAATGAAAATTTAAAGAGCACTACATTTAAAATACATTTTAATAATGCTCAATTTCAGTGAATTTCTCCTTCATTTTAATTAAGCCCCCTGTATCAGTCCTCATTTCTGGGAGGAACTATTTTTAATTTCAAGTGCTTCTGATGAAAAACAGTTGAAAACTATGATATATTCTTATTTTTAATGCATCGAGAAAGATGAAGTTATTTATCGTTTTGGCAAAAAAAAAACAAAACAAAACCCCAAAAAACCCTGTAATGTGAGCAAGATTTTATTCACTATTACACAGCAGTCAACTTGGTATCTTTACCCAAATCTAAGAATGACTGAGTAGCGCCAGAATCTGACTAAGAGCTAACGATCTATGAGGAACGCAAAGCAAGCCAGAGGGATGCTTTGTTAAGCCCGTCCTCCCGTTATCCTTTTTGCTGTTAATATTGCTAGCATTGTGAACGTTCAGGTGAGTCACACAGCTGAAACCCAGAAGGCCTTGCTAACTGGACCGCATCAAGGTGAAAGCAGCAAATCACTTCGTTCGACACTCTAACTCCCATAGAACAAATACCTGTGCGCGCTGTCTTTCCAGGAGATGCCGACTTCTTCTGAGTCAGCTGTTTCTCAACAGGACTGGGGAGCAGGGAAACACCTCCTGCAAAAGGGCTTTAGTGAGCTACATAAACGTCTCAGGGCAAGAAATCTTCCACCACCGAGTTAAAAATGGACCCCTTCTGTTTACACCTTATATTTCAATATCAGTTGGAATAGTTACACATCTGGGATGACAGTTGGTGAAGAAAACCTTTCCTTAGTGGGATGAACGGAAAGACAAGGTTTCAACATCAGAACACGCAGTCAGCTGGAACGACTAAACTAGGACAGTGCAGAAAGTTCTTGCTTTTGGTCAAAATACCATGATTATGAAACTAGAGTGGTAAAGATCACAATGTTTCAACAGCAGGATAGTTAAAAGCAAGGGACTGGAATCACAAAGATATTCTTATTTTTATACCATAATTTCAAAAGTAGATTTGCTGTATATATATAGAACAGACATCTTTAAAGAATGCGCAAACTGCATTTTAAAAAATGAAATAATGGTTCCACTGCTTTATGGTAGAGTTGTACAGATATTTTATCTTCACAACTCACACTGATTTAGGACATTTTTGTTTTTTTCTGGAGGTCTTTCTGTACCTCAGCTTTTATGTCAAACAGTTCATGATTTGTAAGTACAAATGTACAGCACCACGTGTTTCTTTGTTACGTGGATAATTATTCCCTAAAACTCCTGCTTGCTGAATCTTTACTGTTCCTCACTTCTTCAATCAAGGTACATCTTACCTTAACACAGGGAGACCACCTATGATACTGACACTTGGAAGAAAATAAAGAGAAAGAAAAGGAAGGACCAGGCACTGCTGGCACCAAGGCCCCAGGCTTGTGGGAGTTATTCCCATGGGGCTGACCAGTCCGGACCTCCGTGAGCTAACCCCCACATACTGTACAGATTCTGAGGTACAAAACCACGACGGCCTCGGAGTGTGAAAGCTGTGGGACCAATCTGGACTCCTTTCCTTTTGAATTCTGCCCGGCTTCTCCTCCATCAGTATCTTTATTGTTCTTTGGATGACAACTACAGACCTGGCTGAAGGAAACATTCACTCTCGTCCACAGGTTAGGAACATGTAAGCGTTAACTCCCCATTTTCTCCAAGGGGATGGAGTGATGACACAGTCCACCTGCGTTCTCTTTTCCCCGAGGCTCTGCACGTACATAGGTATGTGTACTTAGGTAAATACTCCTGGTCCTGGAGTTGGCTTCCTGCCTGATCATCCCTGGATACTCCCGGCATGCCGTGCGTCTTTCCACAGTGCTTACCCCGCCTGGTTCCCCTACTTCCCCCATGCTTTCCACTCCCACTGCCTGCTGCCCGGTGCTGGAGAAATCCAACCACTCTGAACACTGGACAACATCATAAATGTCAGGTTTCCAGTCTGAGACTGCAGACTGATTCCACAGTCAGTTTCTTGTCCTAGCAGACTCCCTTCAGTCCCTCACTGGGACCAGCCCAGGTTTCTCCCACCGCTTGTCTGAGGCCCCACCCCTCTGCCCCACCCTACCCTTCCCCCATGGCTCTCTCTCTTGTCAGTGATTTTTGGCATTGACCTTGCAATGAACTGAGTATTTGTGCCTTCCCTCCCCACCCCCAAATTCACATATTGAAATGCTAACCTCCAGTGTCGTGGTATTAGGAGTTAATCAGGTCACGAGGGTGGAGCCCTCATGAGTGGGATTGGTGCCCTTATAAGAGGGACCCCAGAGACTTCTCTTCCTCTCTCTCTGCTACAGGAGCGTACACTGAGAAGATGGCAGCCTGCCGCCCAGAAGAGGGCTCTCACCAGAACCTGAGCACGCTGGCGCCTGATCTTGGACTTTCAGCCTCTTAACTTGAGAAATAAATTTCTGTTGTCTGGAAGCCACTCGGTCCGTGGTACTTTGTTTTAGCAGCTTCAAGTGACTGACACTTCGTGCGGAAGAGAGAGGTCACTGCCCCTGCTTCCTACTTCTAAACTCTCCTCTTTAATTATACAACACAAATATGGTTACTTTTTCCTGGGGTGGGGGTCAGGAGGGCGAGGCCCTATTGCTCTAAATATACACCATATGCCCCGAGTCCTAAAACACGAAAAGGTAAGAAGATGTGTATCTCAGAATCAGGAAATGGGGTGTTCCCAACACCTGCTGCGCCCACACTTGTCTCCAGGCCCCTCCGCTGCCTCTGGGCTCCTACACCATCAGCGAGCCCTGGACCTTCAGGAGGCCTTCCCGACCATCCCACCTGAAGGCCGTGCTCCACCCCAGGCGCTCAACTGTTTTCTTTAATTGTCCTTCACAGCACTTATGTTTATAATGACATTATATCACCTGTCTCCTCCCACTAGAATGTAAGCTCCAAGGAAGCAGGGGCTGGCTTTGTTCACTGCCAGGACCTCGGTCCCTAGTCCCTGTCTGGTACGTGGCCATCAGGCAATACGTTATTCACTAAATGAGTGACCTGATAGCTCTCAGCTGTATTGTCTTGCTTTCTCCTGTGCTTTTGCTGGACAAGAAACTATACAAACAAACCCAACAACCATAAATAATCCTTGGGCCTTCTCTCCTCTTCAAGCTACTGCCCTACCTCCTTTCTTTTCTTTGTGAGAAAATTTACCATAGGTAGAGTATATGCTCCCCGTTTCTACTTATTAACTCTATCTTTCCTCATCCTAAACCCTTAAACCCCCTTGTGAAGGACTAAAATGTCCCTCCGTCAAGAGTCAGATTCGGTGCTTAAGCTATGATCTCACTTCATCCTCCACCCGCTCTTGATAGTAACATCTCTGGGCCACGGATGCAGGAACTGAAACTTCCTGGCGAGGTCACAAGCTGGTAGGTGAGAGATGGGTGTGAACCCACTCTGGCCCCAAAGCTGCTCTCCTTCCGTTCCAACACACTGAACTTAAGGAAGGGGTTTGGCGATGACTCTGTTTATATTGTCGGTCTCCTCCAGTGGCTGTGAGTGCCACACCAACCATCTCGACGCTGGGAAAATGAAGATCCTTTTGACTAACCTTTTCCAATCAGAGTGTAACCCTCAGGAGAGAGCGCACGCTTCCTTTTCCTAACAGGAGTCTACAGCATGGCTACTGGAGACTTACAGGAAGTTTAAGATTTTAAGGAAATTAACACAGAGGGAGTCCCTTCACAGTGCCCTAGTGCTTAAAAGCCAGGCTTCTTCCGTGGTGGCCTTCCTCTTCTTTTTTTTTTAAATTTTTTTATTGAAATACAGTTTATTTACAATGTTGTATTAGTTTCAGGTGTACAGCAAAGTGATTCAGTTATATGTATACATGTATATCTATTCTCTTTTAGATTCTTTTCTGTTATAGGTTGTTATAGGTTATTGAGTAGAGTTCCCTGTGCTATACAGTAGGTACTTGTTGGTTTTATATATAGTCGTGTGTATATTTTAATCCCAAACTCCACGGTGTCCTTTCACAGAGCTTCTGATGAACAAACCCTCTAGGCCTATGTCAAAATGTAACTTTTTTAAAGCATCAATTACACAATCAATTTAATAACACTTTTAGGTACCGACTTAAAGAGGTTTTTTATGATGAGCAAAAATGAAAGGAAAAAAATCATTACTAAGGTCTTTTATAATTTCAGTTATAATATAAATTTCCCAGATGTTTTTCAAATCCTATTGCACTTGCTTCTAAAACTGAGGTCAATGAAGAACATTAGGACTGAATGAAGAAGTCTGAAAATGCTGAAAGAATTTCTCAATTCCTCACGTGGTAAGTCCTGCCCCTTTAGTCACCTTGACAGAGCATCTGAGAATTTTCCTTTTTTGGGTGGTGAGGGGGAAGCTCCTCAGGGTAAACAAGACGAGTTGCATTACATGCAAGAAAGAGAACAGAGGCCTGGCTTTGGTTCTTTCACTTACTACTGGAGTGAGCCTGCGCGAGATCATCTTTCCTGGCCTTAAGTTTCTCTTTTTACCAAGGGAGGAGTAGACTAGAGCACGGTTTCTCAAAGTATGGTCTGCCAACCTGGGGAGGGTCCTCACACTCTCTTTTCATACTCGTAATAAGATGTCACTTGCCTTTTCTACCCTGTCGGCCTCTGCACATGTTGCATTGATGGAGCAAAGGACGTAACTGGATAAAAGTGAACTCAGGCAGGGACAGCAAACTGTCCAAGCAGCCACATCCTTTGCCACCACACTCCCTCAGCAGAACAAAAACGCAGGATAAAATTTCAGTTTTCTTAAACCTTGATCCTTACGGGCCTTTTAAAAATTCTGTACGATGACACGGTTCATCCCCCCCAGAGCACTTCCGCTGCTCATTGAGGCATGACGGTGGCCACGAGGAACGGTGCTCATGTGATGGTCTGAAGCTGGACTAGCTGCTCTTCATGGAATAACCATCTTGACTTGAAAGGACATCTGACAGACATATGTTGAGAGAACATATTCAGACCTGGGTACCTCGCAGACATTTTCTCAGACATGAATGAACGAGCCTTGTCATTACAAGAAGAAACATCTGGCAGTACCCATGGCCAATGATAAAAATCATTCTTTCGAGCAGCATTAGAATGTTGGAAAATTTGAATCCATCATCAGGATATTGAAGCTTCCCTAGACTTAGTGATTTTTCAGGTAAGACTGCTGGTTATTTTAACAAATATGATTTTTAAAATACTGTATAAAATGACATATATAGAAGATCTGCGTAACTCAGTGCACTGTTTTCTAATACACATTGCACGATGGACCTGAATGTAACAGAATACAAGAAGTACACTGACACGGTTTCAAATTTCACATTACAACTAAACTTTAAGCTGCTACCTGACTCGTTTAAAGTCAGGTATAGTTATCTGACACATTTTGATGTAGTAGCAAAGAAAATTATCCACAATTATCTGAAAAGGCTATTAAAATACTCCCTCCCTTTCCAGTGACTGTAAAGCTGGATTTTCTTCAAATACTTCAACATAAACAATATAGCACAACATACTGAATGCAGGACCAGATAGGAGACTCCTACCATTTTCAGTGAAGCCAGACTTTAAAGATTTGCAAAAAACATAAATCAATGCTAGTCTTCTCACGAATTTTTTTGCTTTGGAAAATATAGCCAATTACACAAAATATGTTATTTATGTTAAGCTGTAGTGAGATTACTGTTATTTTAAAATGAATTCACAAACACATATTTTTTCAGTTTATAATCTCAAATATGGTAAATCCCATTTGACACTACTGACATAAAAAAATATTCTTTGAGTCCTCAATAGTTTTTAAGAGCGTAAAGGGGCCTGAAACTAAAATGTTTGAGAACTGCCGACTACATGAAACCTAGTTCAAGCTCTTTCAAGATTCTGATTTTTTGTGTGTGTATGTGAATGAGAATAGAAAATAAAATCTGGAAATGTCTTGCTTTTGGGTGATAAGTTTTTGTTTCCTTCACGCTTTTCCCTCGTGAGAATATAATACGGCAGATCCATGAGACAGAGTTGTGAAAATGAAGTGTTTAAAGGTAATTTATCCTAATAAAAATATAAATTATAATTAAATATCACTAGTTGGAAATGTTAGAATACAGCTTAAATAAAAAATTTTTTTGACAAAAATATTATAAATGTTAATGCTTTGAAATTTATTTTACTCAATTTATATTCATGGAACATCTTATAACATATTTAAACTAATGACATTTGCATTTTTTCTCCAATTTTAAGAAATATCATCACAAGATTCTCTTAGTAGTATTAGAATTTTTGAAAAAAACAGAGCACTGTTTTCCTTTCAGAACTTTTAGCAAAATGCATTCAAAATCATTTAAAGTTACTTTATCAAAACCAAAATAATAACTTGCTGTTTCTAATATAAGTTGGACATTGGAATTTCTGTAAATGTTTTTAGGGTTTCGGTGCCAATTAATTTAAAGACAAGATGTTCATTCAAAGCATGACTAGACTTACAAATTTCCATTCCTATTAGTAGTAGACTTTTACAAACATAAAATGCCTAGCCTGTACTTCTGGCTTGCATAACATCTAAATACCGCTGTCGAAATTCTTTCCTTTATCCCCACTCAGCTTATCACACCAACTATCTGCATAAATAAAGATGTAAGCACCTGCTATATGGCAAATGGTCTTGGGGGCAGATGCTCCCATCCTTGTGTTCATGTTGCTGGGGCCGCATACATTATCTGAACAGATGTATACAATCTGAAAATGTTGGGTCCCACGGTGAGATGTCTCCAACTGCTTCCTATCAAAGTACATAAATGCTGTTTGCACCTGCATTTATGTTAATGATAGAAAGGCAGCAGGGGTTCTGACAAAGTGAGATGTGATGCTATGAAATACATTTACATGGTTAATTGGAGTTTCTGACAGACTCTGCTGCCGAGTGGCTACAGTGACACTGATACAGGCCAGAGGAGACGATCCGGTGAGTAGCCTGCTTTTTAAGCAGTGGAAATCAGGCTATTTCAAACAACAGAGATACTCATAAACCGAATTTACTAAAAAGGATATTCCAGACTCTAGCATTTTATCTCAAATAGGAGAATAACTCCCAATACGAGGTCTACCTGATAAGGTTTAGGCCACCCAAGTCATTTCCATTTTGTTCTACAAGGAAATTTCGGTAGGTATGTGTGTGTTTTCCATTTGTACTTCTGTCAACAGCATAACATATTAATACAGCAGGTTATTACATTGGAAAGTTCCAATTTCCAACGTTAAGGAGTTAACCAAAGCCAGCTTGAAAATGTCAATTTGTACTTGGTCTGCAACATAAAATGGTACCAAAAGCCCAAGAACAGCACTTACACCGCTAGTTAAGATCAAAATGTTTCCATATGAATGTCACATATTTAGAAACATAATATTTTGGTAAAACATAGGGAATGCCCCTCCGCGCCTTTAATGAGGTCACAACGCCACCTTAACCGCTAAGTGCAAAGCAACAAGTCACAGTGCTTCTCCCTGCTACTGTGTATTAAATGTGAGCCCTGAGGAGCCAGAGTTCACAGCAGGAGTTGTCTTTGTAGCTTTACTGAGCTAAGAACTTGTGGTCACTTTCAAATAATACACTTATTACCTGATTAACGTGACACCGATCATATCAACTTTACACAAAGTTATTATACCTGCGTTCCGAAAGCACTTTTATTCTGTAACTGACTCTGAGATTTCTATTGCGCTCTATGAATTTACAAAGGGCATTCATACATGGTTGAGCCACACTTGCGGATTCTGTATTTGTGCATTCACCTGCTTGCTAAAGTTTACTTGCAACCCCCAAATCCACACTGGTGGCACTGTCGTGGTCATGTGTAGACATGCACAGGCAAAAAGTGTGTGTCATGTTCCTAGCAGTAGTTGGTGCTCTGCCTTGTTTCAGCTCCCATACTGTAAACAAGCGTCCTTTCTGCAGTCTATTTAGCCCCACATTTAACTTTTTTCCTTTTTGTTAGTGATTTCACTGTTTAAAACAGCCCTCGAGCATAGTGCTGATATGCTGTGCAGTGTTCCTAAGCATTAGAAGAGTCTGATGTGCCTCATGGAAAAAAATACATGTGTTCGACAAGCTTTGTTCAGGCATGAGTTATAATGCTGCGTCTGTGAGGCCAATTAATGTCAAGGAATCAACAAGATACATTCAGTGAGGTGTCTTTAAACAGAAACACACATAAAGCCAGGGTTTGTGTTGATAGCTGATGAAGATGACCAAAGGCTCACAGGAAACCTAACCCTGCATTTCCCGTAGGAGCCATGGTGCAGTATTAGCTAATTCAGTGTTCGTGGTGACTTTACAGAATGTGACAGCTGCAAGTGACGAGAATCAACAGTATCTTATCTCATTGGACTGTGTCAGGGCAAAATTAACATCCCCATTCGAAAGATGAAAGGACTGAGGCTCACAGATTTAGCCAAGATCACAGAGCCTAGAAAGAAGGGCAGAAGAATAACCAGAGCTCAGCTGTCCAGCTCTTAGCTTGGTGTTCTTTCCCCAGACCGAGAGGGCTGCGGAGGACAAAAGACAGGAAAGGAGCTCGGGAAGCATCTCCAATACCATGTTCGAAGGGTGAAACTTTAGTTAGATAACAAGACCATAAGCCATTCTTAGGCTGAGTCCTCATAAAAGGTCAACTCCTGCTTGGATAGACAGCCCAGTTTTATTCATTGACACTGAGCTATAAGAGAGTAGAGCTTAGTTTGGTTTTCCTTTTTCCCCCTTTGCTCCTTGCTCATTGCCCCTCCAAAG
This sequence comes from Aethalodelphis obliquidens, assembly GCF_003676395.1. Classification (NCBI taxonomy): domain Eukaryota; kingdom Metazoa; phylum Chordata; class Mammalia; order Artiodactyla; family Delphinidae; genus Aethalodelphis; species Aethalodelphis obliquidens. The sequence goes on along the minus strand of NW_020837967.1, from coordinate 24,494,095 downwards.
GCAATAAATATTTGTTAAGTGAACACATAGACTTGACAACTTCAGCTTGGTGTTTCATAAAAAAACAAAGATTAAAATCTTTTCATAGCACCTGAGTAATATGTTTTTTTTTAAAGTGTTTGAGAGTTTAAAGCACTTTTAACAAAATTTAATATGTATTTGAGAAACCACTACATGCCAGGATGCTTAAAAGCCCGCCAAAAACAGAAAATTCATTAAAAAGTTTACATAAAGAACCCAACTGATACTAAGAGTCTAAAATAAGTAGGATCATTTTCCTAAACTTAAAAAAAAAGAACATTATTAACTACCTACCCCAAGTGTTCCTTGAGTTCAAAAATTCTATATTCACTAATACGAAAATGTTTATTTCTGTAAGATGTAAGTACAGCTTTTTATGTCTCTAAGACATAAGAATATATTTTTAGGCTGTGCCATGATTATTTTTAAAGTATTTCACCGAATCAGAAAATCTAGGTTTTTTTCTTCTTTTTTATCACAGCTCCAAATCTGAATTCACATGAAAGACAGGAATGGCTATTGGCTTCACAGGTAAATAATGCACAGGTTTTGAAGGCTAGTAGGCATGGTACAGAGCGCGTTTAGCTAACTGCAGTGTTCCTGAAGGGGGTCATTAAGACCGACTACTTCTTACTCAAAAGAAGTAAGATGCCTCCAAGCATCTGCCATTTTCTCAGCGCCATCTATTCTTTTTTTTTTTTTTTTTTTTTTTTTT